>NW_027442131.1:0-199696 GCF_048569485.1 Anomaloglossus baeobatrachus | reverse complement strand
TTCACCTGATTCATATTAGCCCGATTTAATGAATTGGAAGAAAGCATACGTCTTCATATGCACCTCAATTTGGCCCATTCACTTTTCACACTTCCTCCTTTTGTTTTTTATCTTTCACACTTTTGACTTTCTTTATTCATCCAAATAGCAAACTCATCACCACTCAACCTGACCAACTCGGCTATGTCCCCGTGCTGCAGTTCTCTGTCTTATCTAGATCATTTGCAATTGAATGGAATAGATCCCTTTTGGACAAAGTGGATTCACCTGCTGCTGCAGTGACCACAGGTGTGATAACATCTAGAATTGGCATCTGGTGCGATCTCTCCGCTTCCACTCCAAAGAAAGTTACCTGTTTATTCCTATCATGCATTGGTTTTTGGGGTTTTCTTTGAGTAATGATGATCTCTTTAGTAGTCTGTTGGCGCCCTCTCCTGGAGGAATAGTTTGCTTGCTCTTGGACATTCTAAAAGAGAGGTCATGATAGACATTGAGCTTCTGAGCTCAATTGGGGACAGTCATGGGTGATGAATGTTTGCAACCTACTGCGAAGCCTCATACCGCAATATAAGGAACGTCAAATACTAAGAAAGGGCGGCCTATGAAAGAATTACTACTTTCAATAAGTACACTTAAACGGCTAATTGGGAATAGAAAAACTGTAAAACGCCCTCTGAGAAAGCCCCCCTCTAACCTTTGATAGTAAGCTTTTCTGTAGTCTGCCTGTTGATGTATTTTCCGTTTGAACTGTGCACAACATGAAGAGACGGAACACTGGCGGCTTGTCACAATGCCCCCCGATGACATCACAATAGCGCTGCTGCCTAGAAAACAAGCTGCGCAGAAGAAGTTGTTCTTTGGGTGGGAGGGTGGGCTAGTGGAAGGAGGGGGCAATCTCTTTTTTTCCCGGGTGGTAGGGGGATGACAGGAGAAGGGAAGCGGGTGGTGAGAAAGGTACAGAGGGCAGGGTTTGGGGGCTGGGAAGGAAAGGGAAAAGATTAGGGTTTGGGGATGATGAAAGGGCTTTCTACGGGTAAGGATGGCAAAGGGTGGCAGTGACGGAAAGTCAGGCAACCTGTCCTGTCCGTCTTTTTGTATCGTGAATTGGAAAGACTGCAAGGGGGAGGGGAGTTGCTTGCGCCCTAAAGGAGGAGTTATTCAGATTCATTGCAGTGGGCGGCGGCTGCAAAACGCACCATTCTTCTTGTTTTGGCTCTGCAAAGCAGCCTTTTCAAGGGTTGGCTTGGGTGACAAAATGTCTTGTGTAGGCGTGGGTTTGTCTCCCTCTCGCTCTCTCTCCCTAAGATGTGTCCGGCATAGGCCAGGGTGCCACTCGAGGCCCAAACCAATTCTGGTTATCGCTTCTCGGCCTTTTGGCTAAGATCAAGTGTAGTATCTGTTCTTATCAGTTTAATATCTGATACGTCCCCTATCTGGGGACCATATATTAAATGGATTTTTAGAACAGGGAGATGGAAAAAGAGCTTGCTCTGTCCACTCCACGCATTGACCTGGTATTGCAGTACCTCCAGGAACGGTGCACCCCTTCTTAACCCAGTTTCCAAAAGCAGAACTCAATTCACCTGATTCATATTAGCCCGATTTAATGAATTGGAAGAAAGCATACGTCTTCATATGCACCTCAATTTGGCCCATTCACTTTTCACACTTCCTCCTTTTGTTTTTTATCTTTCACACTTTTGACTTTCTTTATTCATCCAAATAGCAAACTCATCACCACTCAACCTGACCAACTCGGCTATGTCCCCGTGCTGCAGTTCTCTGTCTTATCTAGATCATTTGCAATTGAATGGAATAGATCCCTTTTGGACAAAGTGGATTCACCTGCTGCTGCAGTGACCACAGGTGTGATAACATCTAGAATTGGCATCTGGTGCGATCTCTCCGCTTCCACTCCAAAGAAAGTTACCTGTTTATTCCTATCATGCATTGGTTTTTGGGGTTTTCTTTGAGTAATGATGATCTCTTTAGTAGTCTGTTGGCGCCCTCTCCTGGAGGAATAGTTTGCTTGCTCTTGGACATTCTAAAAGAGAGGTCATGATAGACATTGAGCTTCTGAGCTCAATTGGGGACAGTCATGGGTGATGAATGTTTGCAACCTACTGCGAAGCCTCATACCGCAATATAAGGAACGTCAAATACTAAGAAAGGGCGGCCTATGAAAGAATTACTACTTTCAATAAGTACACTTAAACGGCTAATTGGGAATAGAAAAACTGTAAAACGCCCTCTGAGAAAGCCCCCCTCTAACCTTTGATAGTAAGCTTTTCTGTAGTCTGCCTGTTGATGTATTTTCCGTTTGAACTGTGCACAACATGAAGAGACGGAACACTGGCGGCTTGTCACAATGCCCCCCGATGACATCACAATAGCGCTGCTGCCTAGAAAACAAGCTGCGCAGAAGAAGTTGTTCTTTGGGTGGGAGGGTGGGCTAGTGGAAGGAGGGGGCAATCTCTTTTTTTCCCGGGTGGTAGGGGGATGACAGGAGAAGGGAAGCGGGTGGTGAGAAAGGTACAGAGGGCAGGGTTTGGGGGCTGGGAAGGAAAGGGAAAAGATTAGGGTTTGGGGATGATGAAAGGGCTTTCTACGGGTAAGGATGGCAAAGGGTGGCAGTGACGGAAAGTCAGGCAACCTGTCCTGTCCGTCTTTTTGTATCGTGAATTGGAAAGACTGCAAGGGGGAGGGGAGTTGCTTGCGCCCTAAAGGAGGAGTTATTCAGATTCATTGCAGTGGGCGGCGGCTGCAAAACGCACCATTCTTCTTGTTTTGGCTCTGCAAAGCAGCCTTTTCAAGGGTTGGCTTGGGTGACAAAATGTCTTGTGTAGGCGTGGGTTTGTCTCCCTCTCGCTCTCTCTCCCTAAGATGTGTCCGGCATAGGCCAGGGTGCCACTCGAGGCCCAAACCAATTCTGGTTATCGCTTCTCGGCCTTTTGGCTAAGATCAAGTGTAGTATCTGTGAGGCTCGGCAGATGCAATGCACACTGGAAGGTTGCGCTTGCTAGTACTCTTGATGTATAGTATATTCATCTAGAGGAAAACATGGCCCTACCAGGATCGAGGCTATTAGACTGAGTAAGTGTGGGGGCTATGGTGCAATGTGCCCCAGGACTGACGACCCTGGAGTGAGTCTGAGCTTGCTGGCTTGGGACCCCGGCGAGCCTTGGGCTCTGTAGCACACCGTACCTTGCCCTTTCATACTTTCTGAGCATATTGCTCTATCCCGGCCTTCTGGCTAGGAAGGGAAATTTTTATAATCATGGTCGGAGGTCCGTTCAGCTTTGGGCTGAGAAACCAACACCCGGTTGGAGGTCCGGGTCAGCTTCGGCTGAGAAACCAACACCCGGTTGGAGGTCTGGGTCAGCTTCGGCTGAGAAACCAACACCCGGTTGGAGGTCCGGGTCAGCTTCGGCTGAGAAACCAACACCCGGTTGGAGGTCCGGTTAGCCTTGGGCTGAGAAACCAACACCGGTTGACGGTCCGGGCAGTTTCGGCTGCGAAACCAACAACTAGTAGCTCTCTACTCCACTTGGGTAAGATGCCTGGGTGGACGCTGGGAGCAACGACAAGGCTCAACCAGGCTTCGGCTTGGGGGAGCACCGAAGATCCCTGACCCTTGCTGTGGCCTTCTGGCTCGGAGGGACGGGGTTGATTTTTGGGGACCCTCTCCTCACGGAGGGGTCCACACGAATCCTAGCCTTTGCACTGTTTTTGGTGTGACTTCGGTCATGCATTTTTTGCGGTGCTTTGGAAAGCTTCATTAAATCAAAAATCTGTTCTTATCAGTTTAATATCTGATACGTCCCCTATCTGGGGACCATATATTAAATGGATTTTTAGAACAGGGAGATGGAAAAAGAGCTTGCTCTGTCCACTCCACGCATTGACCTGGTATTGCAGTACCTCCAGGAACGGTGCACCCCTTCTTAACCCAGTTTCCAAAAGCAGAACTCAATTCACCTGATTCATATTAGCCCGATTTAATGAATTGGAAGAAAGCATACGTCTTCATATGCACCTCAATTTGGCCCATTCACTTTTCACACTTCCTCCTTTTGTTTTTTATCTTTCACACTTTTGACTTTCTTTATTCATCCAAATAGCAAACTCATCACCACTCAACCTGACCAACTCGGCTATGTCCCCGTGCTGCAGTTCTCTGTCTTATCTAGATCATTTGCAATTGAATGGAATAGATCCCTTTTGGACAAAGTGGATTCACCTGCTGCTGCAGTGACCACAGGTGTGATAACATCTAGAATTGGCATCTGGTGCGATCTCTCCGCTTCCACTCCAAAGAAAGTTACCTGTTTATTCCTATCATGCATTGGTTTTTGGGGTTTTCTTTGAGTAATGATGATCTCTTTAGTAGTCTGTTGGCGCCCTCTCCTGGAGGAATAGTTTGCTTGCTCTTGGACATTCTAAAAGAGAGGTCATGATAGACATTGAGCTTCTGAGCTCAATTGGGGACAGTCATGGGTGATGAATGTTTGCAACCTACTGCGAAGCCTCATACCGCAATATAAGGAACGTCAAATACTAAGAAAGGGCGGCCTATGAAAGAATTACTACTTTCAATAAGTACACTTAAACGGCTAATTGGGAATAGAAAAACTGTAAAAAGCCCTCTGAGAAAGCCCCCCTCTAACCTTTGATAGTAAGCTTTTCTGTAGTCTGCCTGTTGATGTATTTTCCGTTTGAACTGTGCACAACATGAAGAGACGGAACACTGGCGGCTTGTCACAATGCCCCCCGATGACATCACAATAGCGCTGCTGCCTAGAAAACAAGCTGCGCAGAAGAAGTTGTTCTTTGGGTGGGAGGGTGGGCTAGTGGAAGGAGGGGGCAATCTCTTTTTTTCCCGGGTGGTAGGGGGATGACAGGAGAAGGGAAGCGGGTGGTGAGAAAGGTACAGAGGGCAGGGTTTGGGGGCTGGGAAGGAAAGGGAAAAGATTAGGGTTTGGGGATGATGAAAGGGCTTTCTACGGGTAAGGATGGCAAAGGGTGGCAGTGACGGAAAGTCAGGCAACCTGTCCTGTCCGTCTTTTTGTATCGTGAATTGGAAAGACTGCAAGGGGGAGGGGAGTTGCTTGCGCCCTAAAGGAGGAGTTATTCAGATTCATTGCAGTGGGCGGCGGCTGCAAAACGCACCATTCTTCTTGTTTTGGCTCTGCAAAGCAGCCTTTTCAAGGGTTGGCTTGGGTGACAAAATGTCTTGTGTAGGCGTGGGTTTGTCTCCCTCTCGCTCTCTCTCCCTAAGATGTGTCCGGCATAGGCCAGGGTGCCACTCGAGGCCCAAACCAATTCTGGTTATCGCTTCTCGGCCTTTTGGCTAAGATCAAGTGTAGTATCTGTTCTTATCAGTTTAATATCTGATACGTCCCCTATCTGGGGACCATATATTAAATGGATTTTTAGAACAGGGAGATGGAAAAAGAGCTTGCTCTGTCCACTCCACGCATTGACCTGGTATTGCAGTACCTCCAGGAACGGTGCACCCCTTCTTAACCCAGTTTCCAAAAGCAGAACTCAATTCACCTGATTCATATTAGCCCGATTTAATGAATTGGAAGAAAGCATACGTCTTCATATGCACCTCAATTTGGCCCATTCACTTTTCACACTTCCTCCTTTTGTTTTTTATCTTTCACACTTTTGACTTTCTTTATTCATCCAAATAGCAAACTCATCACCACTCAACCTGACCAACTCGGCTATGTCCCCGTGCTGCAGTTCTCTGTCTTATCTAGATCATTTGCAATTGAATGGAATAGATCCCTTTTGGACAAAGTGGATTCACCTGCTGCTGCAGTGACCACAGGTGTGATAACATCTAGAATTGGCATCTGGTGCGATCTCTCCGCTTCCACTCCAAAGAAAGTTACCTGTTTATTCCTATCATGCATTGGTTTTTGGGGTTTTCTTTGAGTAATGATGATCTCTTTAGTAGTCTGTTGGCGCCCTCTCCTGGAGGAATAGTTTGCTTGCTCTTGGACATTCTAAAAGAGAGGTCATGATAGACATTGAGCTTCTGAGCTCAATTGGGGACAGTCATGGGTGATGAATGTTTGCAACCTACTGCGAAGCCTCATACCGCAATATAAGGAACGTCAAATACTAAGAAAGGGCGGCCTATGAAAGAATTACTACTTTCAATAAGTACACTTAAACGGCTAATTGGGAATAGAAAAACTGTAAAAAGCCCTCTGAGAAAGCCCCCCTCTAACCTTTGATAGTAAGCTTTTCTGTAGTCTGCCTGTTGATGTATTTTCCGTTTGAACTGTGCACAACATGAAGAGACGGAACACTGGCGGCTTGTCACAATGCCCCCCGATGACATCACAATAGCGCTGCTGCCTAGAAAACAAGCTGCGCAGAAGAAGTTGTTCTTTGGGTGGGAGGGTGGGCTAGTGGAAGGAGGGGGCAATCTCTTTTTTTCCCGGGTGGTAGGGGGATGACAGGAGAAGGGAAGCGGGTGGTGAGAAAGGTACAGAGGGCAGGGTTTGGGGGCTGGGAAGGAAAGGGAAAAGATTAGGGTTTGGGGATGATGAAAGGGCTTTCTACGGGTAAGGATGGCAAAGGGTGGCAGTGACGGAAAGTCAGGCAACCTGTCCTGTCCGTCTTTTTGTATCGTGAATTGGAAAGACTGCAAGGGGGAGGGGAGTTGCTTGCGCCCTAAAGGAGGAGTTATTCAGATTCATTGCAGTGGGCGGCGGCTGCAAAACGCACCATTCTTCTTGTTTTGGCTCTGCAAAGCAGCCTTTTCAAGGGTTGGCTTGGGTGACAAAATGTCTTGTGTAGGCGTGGGTTTGTCTCCCTCTCGCTCTCTCTCCCTAAGATGTGTCCGGCATAGGCCAGGGTGCCACTCGAGGCCCAAACCAATTCTGGTTATCGCTTCTCGGCCTTTTGGCTAAGATCAAGTGTAGTATCTGTTCTTATCAGTTTAATATCTGATACGTCCCCTATCTGGGGACCATATATTAAATGGATTTTTAGAACAGGGAGATGGAAAAAGAGCTTGCTCTGTCCACTCCACGCATTGACCTGGTATTGCAGTACCTCCAGGAACGGTGCACCCCTTCTTAACCCAGTTTCCAAAAGCAGAACTCAATTCACCTGATTCATATTAGCCCGATTTAATGAATTGGAAGAAAGCATACGTCTTCATATGCACCTCAATTTGGCCCATTCACTTTTCACACTTCCTCCTTTTGTTTTTTATCTTTCACACTTTTGACTTTCTTTATTCATCCAAATAGCAAACTCATCACCACTCAACCTGACCAACTCGGCTATGTCCCCGTGCTGCAGTTCTCTGTCTTATCTAGATCATTTGCAATTGAATGGAATAGATCCCTTTTGGACAAAGTGGATTCACCTGCTGCTGCAGTGACCACAGGTGTGATAACATCTAGAATTGGCATCTGGTGCGATCTCTCCGCTTCCACTCCAAAGAAAGTTACCTGTTTATTCCTATCATGCATTGGTTTTTGGGGTTTTCTTTGAGTAATGATGATCTCTTTAGTAGTCTGTTGGCGCCCTCTCCTGGAGGAATAGTTTGCTTGCTCTTGGACATTCTAAAAGAGAGGTCATGATAGACATTGAGCTTCTGAGCTCAATTGGGGACAGTCATGGGTGATGAATGTTTGCAACCTACTGCGAAGCCTCATACCGCAATATAAGGAACGTCAAATACTAAGAAAGGGCGGCCTATGAAAGAATTACTACTTTCAATAAGTACACTTAAACGGCTAATTGGGAATAGAAAAACTGTAAAAAGCCCTCTGAGAAAGCCCCCCTCTAACCTTTGATAGTAAGCTTTTCTGTAGTCTGCCTGTTGATGTATTTTCCGTTTGAACTGTGCACAACATGAAGAGACGGAACACTGGCGGCTTGTCACAATGCCCCCCGATGACATCACAATAGCGCTGCTGCCTAGAAAACAAGCTGCGCAGAAGAAGTTGTTCTTTGGGTGGGAGGGTGGGCTAGTGGAAGGAGGGGGCAATCTCTTTTTTTCCCGGGTGGTAGGGGGATGACAGGAGAAGGGAAGCGGGTGGTGAGAAAGGTACAGAGGGCAGGGTTTGGGGGCTGGGAAGGAAAGGGAAAAGATTAGGGTTTGGGGATGATGAAAGGGCTTTCTACGGGTAAGGATGGCAAAGGGTGGCAGTGACGGAAAGTCAGGCAACCTGTCCTGTCCGTCTTTTTGTATCGTGAATTGGAAAGACTGCAAGGGGGAGGGGAGTTGCTTGCGCCCTAAAGGAGGAGTTATTCAGATTCATTGCAGTGGGCGGCGGCTGCAAAACGCACCATTCTTCTTGTTTTGGCTCTGCAAAGCAGCCTTTTCAAGGGTTGGCTTGGGTGACAAAATGTCTTGTGTAGGCGTGGGTTTGTCTCCCTCTCGCTCTCTCTCCCTAAGATGTGTCCGGCATAGGCCAGGGTGCCACTCGAGGCCCAAACCAATTCTGGTTATCGCTTCTCGGCCTTTTGGCTAAGATCAAGTGTAGTATCTGTTCTTATCAGTTTAATATCTGATACGTCCCCTATCTGGGGACCATATATTAAATGGATTTTTAGAACAGGGAGATGGAAAAAGAGCTTGCTCTGTCCACTCCACGCATTGACCTGGTATTGCAGTACCTCCAGGAACGGTGCACCCCTTCTTAACCCAGTTTCCAAAAGCAGAACTCAATTCACCTGATTCATATTAGCCCGATTTAATGAATTGGAAGAAAGCATACGTCTTCATATGCACCTCAATTTGGCCCATTCACTTTTCACACTTCCTCCTTTTGTTTTTTATCTTTCACACTTTTGACTTTCTTTATTCATCCAAATAGCAAACTCATCACCACTCAACCTGACCAACTCGGCTATGTCCCCGTGCTGCAGTTCTCTGTCTTATCTAGATCATTTGCAATTGAATGGAATAGATCCCTTTTGGACAAAGTGGATTCACCTGCTGCTGCAGTGACCACAGGTGTGATAACATCTAGAATTGGCATCTGGTGCGATCTCTCCGCTTCCACTCCAAAGAAAGTTACCTGTTTATTCCTATCATGCATTGGTTTTTGGGGTTTTCTTTGAGTAATGATGATCTCTTTAGTAGTCTGTTGGCGCCCTCTCCTGGAGGAATAGTTTGCTTGCTCTTGGACATTCTAAAAGAGAGGTCATGATAGACATTGAGCTTCTGAGCTCAATTGGGGACAGTCATGGGTGATGAATGTTTGCAACCTACTGCGAAGCCTCATACCGCAATATAAGGAACGTCAAATACTAAGAAAGGGCGGCCTATGAAAGAATTACTACTTTCAATAAGTACACTTAAACGGCTAATTGGGAATAGAAAAACTGTAAAAAGCCCTCTGAGAAAGCCCCCCTCTAACCTTTGATAGTAAGCTTTTCTGTAGTCTGCCTGTTGATGTATTTTCCGTTTGAACTGTGCACAACATGAAGAGACGGAACACTGGCGGCTTGTCACAATGCCCCCCGATGACATCACAATAGCGCTGCTGCCTAGAAAACAAGCTGCGCAGAAGAAGTTGTTCTTTGGGTGGGAGGGTGGGCTAGTGGAAGGAGGGGGCAATCTCTTTTTTTCCCGGGTGGTAGGGGGATGACAGGAGAAGGGAAGCGGGTGGTGAGAAAGGTACAGAGGGCAGGGTTTGGGGGCTGGGAAGGAAAGGGAAAAGATTAGGGTTTGGGGATGATGAAAGGGCTTTCTACGGGTAAGGATGGCAAAGGGTGGCAGTGACGGAAAGTCAGGCAACCTGTCCTGTCCGTCTTTTTGTATCGTGAATTGGAAAGACTGCAAGGGGGAGGGGAGTTGCTTGCGCCCTAAAGGAGGAGTTATTCAGATTCATTGCAGTGGGCGGCGGCTGCAAAACGCACCATTCTTCTTGTTTTGGCTCTGCAAAGCAGCCTTTTCAAGGGTTGGCTTGGGTGACAAAATGTCTTGTGTAGGCGTGGGTTTGTCTCCCTCTCGCTCTCTCTCCCTAAGATGTGTCCGGCATAGGCCAGGGTGCCACTCGAGGCCCAAACCAATTCTGGTTATCGCTTCTCGGCCTTTTGGCTAAGATCAAGTGTAGTATCTGTTCTTATCAGTTTAATATCTGATACGTCCCCTATCTGGGGACCATATATTAAATGGATTTTTAGAACAGGGAGATGGAAAAAGAGCTTGCTCTGTCCACTCCACGCATTGACCTGGTATTGCAGTACCTCCAGGAACGGTGCACCCCTTCTTAACCCAGTTTCCAAAAGCAGAACTCAATTCACCTGATTCATATTAGCCCGATTTAATGAATTGGAAGAAAGCATACGTCTTCATATGCACCTCAATTTGGCCCATTCACTTTTCACACTTCCTCCTTTTGTTTTTTATCTTTCACACTTTTGACTTTCTTTATTCATCCAAATAGCAAACTCATCACCACTCAACCTGACCAACTCGGCTATGTCCCCGTGCTGCAGTTCTCTGTCTTATCTAGATCATTTGCAATTGAATGGAATAGATCCCTTTTGGACAAAGTGGATTCACCTGCTGCTGCAGTGACCACAGGTGTGATAACATCTAGAATTGGCATCTGGTGCGATCTCTCCGCTTCCACTCCAAAGAAAGTTACCTGTTTATTCCTATCATGCATTGGTTTTTGGGGTTTTCTTTGAGTAATGATGATCTCTTTAGTAGTCTGTTGGCGCCCTCTCCTGGAGGAATAGTTTGCTTGCTCTTGGACATTCTAAAAGAGAGGTCATGATAGACATTGAGCTTCTGAGCTCAATTGGGGACAGTCATGGGTGATGAATGTTTGCAACCTACTGCGAAGCCTCATACCGCAATATAAGGAACGTCAAATACTAAGAAAGGGCGGCCTATGAAAGAATTACTACTTTCAATAAGTACACTTAAACGGCTAATTGGGAATAGAAAAACTGTAAAAAGCCCTCTGAGAAAGCCCCCCTCTAACCTTTGATAGTAAGCTTTTCTGTAGTCTGCCTGTTGATGTATTTTCCGTTTGAACTGTGCACAACATGAAGAGACGGAACACTGGCGGCTTGTCACAATGCCCCCCGATGACATCACAATAGCGCTGCTGCCTAGAAAACAAGCTGCGCAGAAGAAGTTGTTCTTTGGGTGGGAGGGTGGGCTAGTGGAAGGAGGGGGCAATCTCTTTTTTTCCCGGGTGGTAGGGGGATGACAGGAGAAGGGAAGCGGGTGGTGAGAAAGGTACAGAGGGCAGGGTTTGGGGGCTGGGAAGGAAAGGGAAAAGATTAGGGTTTGGGGATGATGAAAGGGCTTTCTACGGGTAAGGATGGCAAAGGGTGGCAGTGACGGAAAGTCAGGCAACCTGTCCTGTCCGTCTTTTTGTATCGTGAATTGGAAAGACTGCAAGGGGGAGGGGAGTTGCTTGCGCCCTAAAGGAGGAGTTATTCAGATTCATTGCAGTGGGCGGCGGCTGCAAAACGCACCATTCTTCTTGTTTTGGCTCTGCAAAGCAGCCTTTTCAAGGGTTGGCTTGGGTGACAAAATGTCTTGTGTAGGCGTGGGTTTGTCTCCCTCTCGCTCTCTCTCCCTAAGATGTGTCCGGCATAGGCCAGGGTGCCACTCGAGGCCCAAACCAATTCTGGTTATCGCTTCTCGGCCTTTTGGCTAAGATCAAGTGTAGTATCTGTTCTTATCAGTTTAATATCTGATACGTCCCCTATCTGGGGACCATATATTAAATGGATTTTTAGAACAGGGAGATGGAAAAAGAGCTTGCTCTGTCCACTCCACGCATTGACCTGGTATTGCAGTACCTCCAGGAACGGTGCACCCCTTCTTAACCCAGTTTCCAAAAGCAGAACTCAATTCACCTGATTCATATTAGCCCGATTTAATGAATTGGAAGAAAGCATACGTCTTCATATGCACCTCAATTTGGCCCATTCACTTTTCACACTTCCTCCTTTTGTTTTTTATCTTTCACACTTTTGACTTTCTTTATTCATCCAAATAGCAAACTCATCACCACTCAACCTGACCAACTCGGCTATGTCCCCGTGCTGCAGTTCTCTGTCTTATCTAGATCATTTGCAATTGAATGGAATAGATCCCTTTTGGACAAAGTGGATTCACCTGCTGCTGCAGTGACCACAGGTGTGATAACATCTAGAATTGGCATCTGGTGCGATCTCTCCGCTTCCACTCCAAAGAAAGTTACCTGTTTATTCCTATCATGCATTGGTTTTTGGGGTTTTCTTTGAGTAATGATGATCTCTTTAGTAGTCTGTTGGCGCCCTCTCCTGGAGGAATAGTTTGCTTGCTCTTGGACATTCTAAAAGAGAGGTCATGATAGACATTGAGCTTCTGAGCTCAATTGGGGACAGTCATGGGTGATGAATGTTTGCAACCTACTGCGAAGCCTCATACCGCAATATAAGGAACGTCAAATACTAAGAAAGGGCGGCCTATGAAAGAATTACTACTTTCAATAAGTACACTTAAACGGCTAATTGGGAATAGAAAAACTGTAAAAAGCCCTCTGAGAAAGCCCCCCTCTAACCTTTGATAGTAAGCTTTTCTGTAGTCTGCCTGTTGATGTATTTTCCGTTTGAACTGTGCACAACATGAAGAGACGGAACACTGGCGGCTTGTCACAATGCCCCCCGATGACATCACAATAGCGCTGCTGCCTAGAAAACAAGCTGCGCAGAAGAAGTTGTTCTTTGGGTGGGAGGGTGGGCTAGTGGAAGGAGGGGGCAATCTCTTTTTTTCCCGGGTGGTAGGGGGATGACAGGAGAAGGGAAGCGGGTGGTGAGAAAGGTACAGAGGGCAGGGTTTGGGGGCTGGGAAGGAAAGGGAAAAGATTAGGGTTTGGGGATGATGAAAGGGCTTTCTACGGGTAAGGATGGCAAAGGGTGGCAGTGACGGAAAGTCAGGCAACCTGTCCTGTCCGTCTTTTTGTATCGTGAATTGGAAAGACTGCAAGGGGGAGGGGAGTTGCTTGCGCCCTAAAGGAGGAGTTATTCAGATTCATTGCAGTGGGCGGCGGCTGCAAAACGCACCATTCTTCTTGTTTTGGCTCTGCAAAGCAGCCTTTTCAAGGGTTGGCTTGGGTGACAAAATGTCTTGTGTAGGCGTGGGTTTGTCTCCCTCTCGCTCTCTCTCCCTAAGATGTGTCCGGCATAGGCCAGGGTGCCACTCGAGGCCCAAACCAATTCTGGTTATCGCTTCTCGGCCTTTTGGCTAAGATCAAGTGTAGTATCTGTTCTTATCAGTTTAATATCTGATACGTCCCCTATCTGGGGACCATATATTAAATGGATTTTTAGAACAGGGAGATGGAAAAAGAGCTTGCTCTGTCCACTCCACGCATTGACCTGGTATTGCAGTACCTCCAGGAACGGTGCACCCCTTCTTAACCCAGTTTCCAAAAGCAGAACTCAATTCACCTGATTCATATTAGCCCGATTTAATGAATTGGAAGAAAGCATACGTCTTCATATGCACCTCAATTTGGCCCATTCACTTTTCACACTTCCTCCTTTTGTTTTTTATCTTTCACACTTTTGACTTTCTTTATTCATCCAAATAGCAAACTCATCACCACTCAACCTGACCAACTCGGCTATGTCCCCGTGCTGCAGTTCTCTGTCTTATCTAGATCATTTGCAATTGAATGGAATAGATCCCTTTTGGACAAAGTGGATTCACCTGCTGCTGCAGTGACCACAGGTGTGATAACATCTAGAATTGGCATCTGGTGCGATCTCTCCGCTTCCACTCCAAAGAAAGTTACCTGTTTATTCCTATCATGCATTGGTTTTTGGGGTTTTCTTTGAGTAATGATGATCTCTTTAGTAGTCTGTTGGCGCCCTCTCCTGGAGGAATAGTTTGCTTGCTCTTGGACATTCTAAAAGAGAGGTCATGATAGACATTGAGCTTCTGAGCTCAATTGGGGACAGTCATGGGTGATGAATGTTTGCAACCTACTGCGAAGCCTCATACCGCAATATAAGGAACGTCAAATACTAAGAAAGGGCGGCCTATGAAAGAATTACTACTTTCAATAAGTACACTTAAACGGCTAATTGGGAATAGAAAAACTGTAAAAAGCCCTCTGAGAAAGCCCCCCTCTAACCTTTGATAGTAAGCTTTTCTGTAGTCTGCCTGTTGATGTATTTTCCGTTTGAACTGTGCACAACATGAAGAGACGGAACACTGGCGGCTTGTCACAATGCCCCCCGATGACATCACAATAGCGCTGCTGCCTAGAAAACAAGCTGCGCAGAAGAAGTTGTTCTTTGGGTGGGAGGGTGGGCTAGTGGAAGGAGGGGGCAATCTCTTTTTTTCCCGGGTGGTAGGGGGATGACAGGAGAAGGGAAGCGGGTGGTGAGAAAGGTACAGAGGGCAGGGTTTGGGGGCTGGGAAGGAAAGGGAAAAGATTAGGGTTTGGGGATGATGAAAGGGCTTTCTACGGGTAAGGATGGCAAAGGGTGGCAGTGACGGAAAGTCAGGCAACCTGTCCTGTCCGTCTTTTTGTATCGTGAATTGGAAAGACTGCAAGGGGGAGGGGAGTTGCTTGCGCCCTAAAGGAGGAGTTATTCAGATTCATTGCAGTGGGCGGCGGCTGCAAAACGCACCATTCTTCTTGTTTTGGCTCTGCAAAGCAGCCTTTTCAAGGGTTGGCTTGGGTGACAAAATGTCTTGTGTAGGCGTGGGTTTGTCTCCCTCTCGCTCTCTCTCCCTAAGATGTGTCCGGCATAGGCCAGGGTGCCACTCGAGGCCCAAACCAATTCTGGTTATCGCTTCTCGGCCTTTTGGCTAAGATCAAGTGTAGTATCTGTTCTTATCAGTTTAATATCTGATACGTCCCCTATCTGGGGACCATATATTAAATGGATTTTTAGAACAGGGAGATGGAAAAAGAGCTTGCTCTGTCCACTCCACGCATTGACCTGGTATTGCAGTACCTCCAGGAACGGTGCACCCCTTCTTAACCCAGTTTCCAAAAGCAGAACTCAATTCACCTGATTCATATTAGCCCGATTTAATGAATTGGAAGAAAGCATACGTCTTCATATGCACCTCAATTTGGCCCATTCACTTTTCACACTTCCTCCTTTTGTTTTTTATCTTTCACACTTTTGACTTTCTTTATTCATCCAAATAGCAAACTCATCACCACTCAACCTGACCAACTCGGCTATGTCCCCGTGCTGCAGTTCTCTGTCTTATCTAGATCATTTGCAATTGAATGGAATAGATCCCTTTTGGACAAAGTGGATTCACCTGCTGCTGCAGTGACCACAGGTGTGATAACATCTAGAATTGGCATCTGGTGCGATCTCTCCGCTTCCACTCCAAAGAAAGTTACCTGTTTATTCCTATCATGCATTGGTTTTTGGGGTTTTCTTTGAGTAATGATGATCTCTTTAGTAGTCTGTTGGCGCCCTCTCCTGGAGGAATAGTTTGCTTGCTCTTGGACATTCTAAAAGAGAGGTCATGATAGACATTGAGCTTCTGAGCTCAATTGGGGACAGTCATGGGTGATGAATGTTTGCAACCTACTGCGAAGCCTCATACCGCAATATAAGGAACGTCAAATACTAAGAAAGGGCGGCCTATGAAAGAATTACTACTTTCAATAAGTACACTTAAACGGCTAATTGGGAATAGAAAAACTGTAAAAAGCCCTCTGAGAAAGCCCCCCTCTAACCTTTGATAGTAAGCTTTTCTGTAGTCTGCCTGTTGATGTATTTTCCGTTTGAACTGTGCACAACATGAAGAGACGGAACACTGGCGGCTTGTCACAATGCCCCCCGATGACATCACAATAGCGCTGCTGCCTAGAAAACAAGCTGCGCAGAAGAAGTTGTTCTTTGGGTGGGAGGGTGGGCTAGTGGAAGGAGGGGGCAATCTCTTTTTTTCCCGGGTGGTAGGGGGATGACAGGAGAAGGGAAGCGGGTGGTGAGAAAGGTACAGAGGGCAGGGTTTGGGGGCTGGGAAGGAAAGGGAAAAGATTAGGGTTTGGGGATGATGAAAGGGCTTTCTACGGGTAAGGATGGCAAAGGGTGGCAGTGACGGAAAGTCAGGCAACCTGTCCTGTCCGTCTTTTTGTATCGTGAATTGGAAAGACTGCAAGGGGGAGGGGAGTTGCTTGCGCCCTAAAGGAGGAGTTATTCAGATTCATTGCAGTGGGCGGCGGCTGCAAAACGCACCATTCTTCTTGTTTTGGCTCTGCAAAGCAGCCTTTTCAAGGGTTGGCTTGGGTGACAAAATGTCTTGTGTAGGCGTGGGTTTGTCTCCCTCTCGCTCTCTCTCCCTAAGATGTGTCCGGCATAGGCCAGGGTGCCACTCGAGGCCCAAACCAATTCTGGTTATCGCTTCTCGGCCTTTTGGCTAAGATCAAGTGTAGTATCTGTTCTTATCAGTTTAATATCTGATACGTCCCCTATCTGGGGACCATATATTAAATGGATTTTTAGAACAGGGAGATGGAAAAAGAGCTTGCTCTGTCCACTCCACGCATTGACCTGGTATTGCAGTACCTCCAGGAACGGTGCACCCCTTCTTAACCCAGTTTCCAAAAGCAGAACTCAATTCACCTGATTCATATTAGCCCGATTTAATGAATTGGAAGAAAGCATACGTCTTCATATGCACCTCAATTTGGCCCATTCACTTTTCACACTTCCTCCTTTTGTTTTTTATCTTTCACACTTTTGACTTTCTTTATTCATCCAAATAGCAAACTCATCACCACTCAACCTGACCAACTCGGCTATGTCCCCGTGCTGCAGTTCTCTGTCTTATCTAGATCATTTGCAATTGAATGGAATAGATCCCTTTTGGACAAAGTGGATTCACCTGCTGCTGCAGTGACCACAGGTGTGATAACATCTAGAATTGGCATCTGGTGCGATCTCTCCGCTTCCACTCCAAAGAAAGTTACCTGTTTATTCCTATCATGCATTGGTTTTTGGGGTTTTCTTTGAGTAATGATGATCTCTTTAGTAGTCTGTTGGCGCCCTCTCCTGGAGGAATAGTTTGCTTGCTCTTGGACATTCTAAAAGAGAGGTCATGATAGACATTGAGCTTCTGAGCTCAATTGGGGACAGTCATGGGTGATGAATGTTTGCAACCTACTGCGAAGCCTCATACCGCAATATAAGGAACGTCAAATACTAAGAAAGGGCGGCCTATGAAAGAATTACTACTTTCAATAAGTACACTTAAACGGCTAATTGGGAATAGAAAAACTGTAAAAAGCCCTCTGAGAAAGCCCCCCTCTAACCTTTGATAGTAAGCTTTTCTGTAGTCTGCCTGTTGATGTATTTTCCGTTTGAACTGTGCACAACATGAAGAGACGGAACACTGGCGGCTTGTCACAATGCCCCCCGATGACATCACAATAGCGCTGCTGCCTAGAAAACAAGCTGCGCAGAAGAAGTTGTTCTTTGGGTGGGAGGGTGGGCTAGTGGAAGGAGGGGGCAATCTCTTTTTTTCCCGGGTGGTAGGGGGATGACAGGAGAAGGGAAGCGGGTGGTGAGAAAGGTACAGAGGGCAGGGTTTGGGGGCTGGGAAGGAAAGGGAAAAGATTAGGGTTTGGGGATGATGAAAGGGCTTTCTACGGGTAAGGATGGCAAAGGGTGGCAGTGACGGAAAGTCAGGCAACCTGTCCTGTCCGTCTTTTTGTATCGTGAATTGGAAAGACTGCAAGGGGGAGGGGAGTTGCTTGCGCCCTAAAGGAGGAGTTATTCAGATTCATTGCAGTGGGCGGCGGCTGCAAAACGCACCATTCTTCTTGTTTTGGCTCTGCAAAGCAGCCTTTTCAAGGGTTGGCTTGGGTGACAAAATGTCTTGTGTAGGCGTGGGTTTGTCTCCCTCTCGCTCTCTCTCCCTAAGATGTGTCCGGCATAGGCCAGGGTGCCACTCGAGGCCCAAACCAATTCTGGTTATCGCTTCTCGGCCTTTTGGCTAAGATCAAGTGTAGTATCTGTTCTTATCAGTTTAATATCTGATACGTCCCCTATCTGGGGACCATATATTAAATGGATTTTTAGAACAGGGAGATGGAAAAAGAGCTTGCTCTGTCCACTCCACGCATTGACCTGGTATTGCAGTACCTCCAGGAACGGTGCACCCCTTCTTAACCCAGTTTCCAAAAGCAGAACTCAATTCACCTGATTCATATTAGCCCGATTTAATGAATTGGAAGAAAGCATACGTCTTCATATGCACCTCAATTTGGCCCATTCACTTTTCACACTTCCTCCTTTTGTTTTTTATCTTTCACACTTTTGACTTTCTTTATTCATCCAAATAGCAAACTCATCACCACTCAACCTGACCAACTCGGCTATGTCCCCGTGCTGCAGTTCTCTGTCTTATCTAGATCATTTGCAATTGAATGGAATAGATCCCTTTTGGACAAAGTGGATTCACCTGCTGCTGCAGTGACCACAGGTGTGATAACATCTAGAATTGGCATCTGGTGCGATCTCTCCGCTTCCACTCCAAAGAAAGTTACCTGTTTATTCCTATCATGCATTGGTTTTTGGGGTTTTCTTTGAGTAATGATGATCTCTTTAGTAGTCTGTTGGCGCCCTCTCCTGGAGGAATAGTTTGCTTGCTCTTGGACATTCTAAAAGAGAGGTCATGATAGACATTGAGCTTCTGAGCTCAATTGGGGACAGTCATGGGTGATGAATGTTTGCAACCTACTGCGAAGCCTCATACCGCAATATAAGGAACGTCAAATACTAAGAAAGGGCGGCCTATGAAAGAATTACTACTTTCAATAAGTACACTTAAACGGCTAATTGGGAATAGAAAAACTGTAAAAAGCCCTCTGAGAAAGCCCCCCTCTAACCTTTGATAGTAAGCTTTTCTGTAGTCTGCCTGTTGATGTATTTTCCGTTTGAACTGTGCACAACATGAAGAGACGGAACACTGGCGGCTTGTCACAATGCCCCCCGATGACATCACAATAGCGCTGCTGCCTAGAAAACAAGCTGCGCAGAAGAAGTTGTTCTTTGGGTGGGAGGGTGGGCTAGTGGAAGGAGGGGGCAATCTCTTTTTTTCCCGGGTGGTAGGGGGATGACAGGAGAAGGGAAGCGGGTGGTGAGAAAGGTACAGAGGGCAGGGTTTGGGGGCTGGGAAGGAAAGGGAAAAGATTAGGGTTTGGGGATGATGAAAGGGCTTTCTACGGGTAAGGATGGCAAAGGGTGGCAGTGACGGAAAGTCAGGCAACCTGTCCTGTCCGTCTTTTTGTATCGTGAATTGGAAAGACTGCAAGGGGGAGGGGAGTTGCTTGCGCCCTAAAGGAGGAGTTATTCAGATTCATTGCAGTGGGCGGCGGCTGCAAAACGCACCATTCTTCTTGTTTTGGCTCTGCAAAGCAGCCTTTTCAAGGGTTGGCTTGGGTGACAAAATGTCTTGTGTAGGCGTGGGTTTGTCTCCCTCTCGCTCTCTCTCCCTAAGATGTGTCCGGCATAGGCCAGGGTGCCACTCGAGGCCCAAACCAATTCTGGTTATCGCTTCTCGGCCTTTTGGCTAAGATCAAGTGTAGTATCGTTCGAAAAGGTGGTTTAAGGCTCCGGCCACCTTAGTACAATGATGCAATGCACACTGGAAGGTTGCACTTGTTAGTACTTTGGGAGGATAGTATATCCATCTAGAGGAAACCATGGCCCTACCAGGATTGAGGCTATTAGACTGAGTAAGTGTGGGGGTTATGGTGCAATGTGCCCCAGGAATGGACACCCTGGAGGGAGTCTGAACTTGCTAGGTTGGGACCCTGATAAGCCTCAGACTCTGTCGCACGCCGCGCCTTGCCTATTCATACTTTCCAAGCATATTGCCCTATCCTGGCCTTCTGGCTAAGAAGGGAAATTTTTATAATCCCGGTCGGAAGTCCGGTCAGCTTTGGGCTGAGAAACCAACACCCGGTTGGAGGTCCGGGTCAGCTTTGGCTGAGAAACCAACACCCGGTTGGAGGTCCGGTTAGCCTTGGGCTGAGAAACCAACACCCGGTTGGAGGTCCGGTCAGCCTTGGGCTGAGAAACCAACACCCGGTTGGAGGTCCGGTCAGCCTTGGGCTGAGAAACCAACACCGGTTGACGGTCCGGGCAGTCTCGGCTGCGAAACCAACGACTAGTAGCTCCCTACTCCACTTGGGTAAGATGCCTCGGTGGATGCTGGGAGCAACAACAAGGCTCAACCAGGCTTCGGCTTGGGGGAGCACCGAAGATCCCTGACCCTCGCTGTGGCCTTCTGGCTCGGAGGGACGGGGTTGATTTTTGGGGATCCTCTTCTCACGGAGGGGTCCACACAAATCCTAGCCTTTGCACTGTTTTTGGTGGGACTTCGGTCATGCATTTTTGCGGTGCTTTGGAAAGCTTCATTAAATCAAAAATCTGTTCTTATCAGTTTAATATCTGATACGTCCCCTATCTGGGGACCATATATTAAATGGATTTTTAGAACAGGGAGATGGAAAAAGAGCTTGCTCTGTCCACTCCACGCATTGACCTGGTATTGCAGTACCTCCAGGAACGGTGCACCCCTTCTTAACCCAGTTTCCAAAAGCAGAACTCAATTCACCTGATTCATATTAGCCCGATTTAATGAATTGGAAGAAAGCATACGTCTTCATATGCACCTCAATTTGGCCCATTCACTTTTCACACTTCCTCCTTTTGTTTTTTATCTTTCACACTTTTGACTTTCTTTATTCATCCAAATAGCAAACTCATCACCACTCAACCTGACCAACTCGGCTATGTCCCCGTGCTGCAGTTCTCTGTCTTATCTAGATCATTTGCAATTGAATGGAATAGATCCCTTTTGGACAAAGTGGATTCACCTGCTGCTGCAGTGACCACAGGTGTGATAACATCTAGAATTGGCATCTGGTGCGATCTCTCCGCTTCCACTCCAAAGAAAGTTACCTGTTTATTCCTATCATGCATTGGTTTTTGGGGTTTTCTTTGAGTAATGATGATCTCTTTAGTAGTCTGTTGGCGCCCTCTCCTGGAGGAATAGTTTGCTTGCTCTTGGACATTCTAAAAGAGAGGTCATGATAGACATTGAGCTTCTGAGCTCAATTGGGGACAGTCATGGGTGATGAATGTTTGCAACCTACTGCGAAGCCTCATACCGCAATATAAGGAACGTCAAATACTAAGAAAGGGCGGCCTATGAAAGAATTACTACTTTCAATAAGTACACTTAAACGGCTAATTGGGAATAGAAAAACTGTAAAAAGCCCTCTGAGAAAGCCCCCCTCTAACCTTTGATAGTAAGCTTTTCTGTAGTCTGCCTGTTGATGTATTTTCCGTTTGAACTGTGCACAACATGAAGAGACGGAACACTGGCGGCTTGTCACAATGCCCCCCGATGACATCACAATAGCGCTGCTGCCTAGAAAACAAGCTGCGCAGAAGAAGTTGTTCTTTGGGTGGGAGGGTGGGCTAGTGGAAGGAGGGGGCAATCTCTTTTTTTCCCGGGTGGTAGGGGGATGACAGGAGAAGGGAAGCGGGTGGTGAGAAAGGTACAGAGGGCAGGGTTTGGGGGCTGGGAAGGAAAGGGAAAAGATTAGGGTTTGGGGATGATGAAAGGGCTTTCTACGGGTAAGGATGGCAAAGGGTGGCAGTGACGGAAAGTCAGGCAACCTGTCCTGTCCGTCTTTTTGTATCGTGAATTGGAAAGACTGCAAGGGGGAGGGGAGTTGCTTGCGCCCTAAAGGAGGAGTTATTCAGATTCATTGCAGTGGGCGGCGGCTGCAAAACGCACCATTCTTCTTGTTTTGGCTCTGCAAAGCAGCCTTTTCAAGGGTTGGCTTGGGTGACAAAATGTCTTGTGTAGGCGTGGGTTTGTCTCCCTCTCGCTCTCTCTCCCTAAGATGTGTCCGGCATAGGCCAGGGTGCCACTCGAGGCCCAAACCAATTCTGGTTATCGCTTCTCGGCCTTTTGGCTAAGATCAAGTGTAGTATCTGTTCTTATCAGTTTAATATCTGATACGTCCCCTATCTGGGGACCATATATTAAATGGATTTTTAGAACAGGGAGATGGAAAAAGAGCTTGCTCTGTCCACTCCACGCATTGACCTGGTATTGCAGTACCTCCAGGAACGGTGCACCCCTTCTTAACCCAGTTTCCAAAAGCAGAACTCAATTCACCTGATTCATATTAGCCCGATTTAATGAATTGGAAGAAAGCATACGTCTTCATATGCACCTCAATTTGGCCCATTCACTTTTCACACTTCCTCCTTTTGTTTTTTATCTTTCACACTTTTGACTTTCTTTATTCATCCAAATAGCAAACTCATCACCACTCAACCTGACCAACTCGGCTATGTCCCCGTGCTGCAGTTCTCTGTCTTATCTAGATCATTTGCAATTGAATGGAATAGATCCCTTTTGGACAAAGTGGATTCACCTGCTGCTGCAGTGACCACAGGTGTGATAACATCTAGAATTGGCATCTGGTGCGATCTCTCCGCTTCCACTCCAAAGAAAGTTACCTGTTTATTCCTATCATGCATTGGTTTTTGGGGTTTTCTTTGAGTAATGATGATCTCTTTAGTAGTCTGTTGGCGCCCTCTCCTGGAGGAATAGTTTGCTTGCTCTTGGACATTCTAAAAGAGAGGTCATGATAGACATTGAGCTTCTGAGCTCAATTGGGGACAGTCATGGGTGATGAATGTTTGCAACCTACTGCGAAGCCTCATACCGCAATATAAGGAACGTCAAATACTAAGAAAGGGCGGCCTATGAAAGAATTACTACTTTCAATAAGTACACTTAAACGGCTAATTGGGAATAGAAAAACTGTAAAAAGCCCTCTGAGAAAGCCCCCCTCTAACCTTTGATAGTAAGCTTTTCTGTAGTCTGCCTGTTGATGTATTTTCCGTTTGAACTGTGCACAACATGAAGAGACGGAACACTGGCGGCTTGTCACAATGCCCCCCGATGACATCACAATAGCGCTGCTGCCTAGAAAACAAGCTGCGCAGAAGAAGTTGTTCTTTGGGTGGGAGGGTGGGCTAGTGGAAGGAGGGGGCAATCTCTTTTTTTCCCGGGTGGTAGGGGGATGACAGGAGAAGGGAAGCGGGTGGTGAGAAAGGTACAGAGGGCAGGGTTTGGGGGCTGGGAAGGAAAGGGAAAAGATTAGGGTTTGGGGATGATGAAAGGGCTTTCTACGGGTAAGGATGGCAAAGGGTGGCAGTGACGGAAAGTCAGGCAACCTGTCCTGTCCGTCTTTTTGTATCGTGAATTGGAAAGACTGCAAGGGGGAGGGGAGTTGCTTGCGCCCTAAAGGAGGAGTTATTCAGATTCATTGCAGTGGGCGGCGGCTGCAAAACGCACCATTCTTCTTGTTTTGGCTCTGCAAAGCAGCCTTTTCAAGGGTTGGCTTGGGTGACAAAATGTCTTGTGTAGGCGTGGGTTTGTCTCCCTCTCGCTCTCTCTCCCTAAGATGTGTCCGGCATAGGCCAGGGTGCCACTCGAGGCCCAAACCAATTCTGGTTATCGCTTCTCGGCCTTTTGGCTAAGATCAAGTGTAGTATCTGTTCTTATCAGTTTAATATCTGATACGTCCCCTATCTGGGGACCATATA
The DNA here is from genome assembly GCF_048569485.1 of Anomaloglossus baeobatrachus. Taxonomy (NCBI): domain Eukaryota; kingdom Metazoa; phylum Chordata; class Amphibia; order Anura; family Aromobatidae; genus Anomaloglossus; species Anomaloglossus baeobatrachus. The sequence goes on along the minus strand of NW_027442131.1, from coordinate 176,074 downwards.
TTAAATGGATTTTTAGAACAGGGAGATGGAAAAAGAGCTTGCTCTGTCCACTCCACGCATTGACCTGGTATTGCAGTACCTCCAGGAACGGTGCACCCCTTCTTAACCCAGTTTCCAAAAGCAGAACTCAATTCACCTGATTCATATTAGCCCGATTTAATGAATTGGAAGAAAGCATACGTCTTCATATGCACCTCAATTTGGCCCATTCACTTTTCACACTTCCTCCTTTTGTTTTTTATCTTTCACACTTTTGACTTTCTTTATTCATCCAAATAGCAAACTCATCACCACTCAACCTGACCAACTCGGCTATGTCCCCGTGCTGCAGTTCTCTGTCTTATCTAGATCATTTGCAATTGAATGGAATAGATCCCTTTTGGACAAAGTGGATTCACCTGCTGCTGCAGTGACCACAGGTGTGATAACATCTAGAATTGGCATCTGGTGCGATCTCTCCGCTTCCACTCCAAAGAAAGTTACCTGTTTATTCCTATCATGCATTGGTTTTTGGGGTTTTCTTTGAGTAATGATGATCTCTTTAGTAGTCTGTTGGCGCCCTCTCCTGGAGGAATAGTTTGCTTGCTCTTGGACATTCTAAAAGAGAGGTCATGATAGACATTGAGCTTCTGAGCTCAATTGGGGACAGTCATGGGTGATGAATGTTTGCAACCTACTGCGAAGCCTCATACCGCAATATAAGGAACGTCAAATACTAAGAAAGGGCGGCCTATGAAAGAATTACTACTTTCAATAAGTACACTTAAACGGCTAATTGGGAATAGAAAAACTGTAAAAAGCCCTCTGAGAAAGCCCCCCTCTAACCTTTGATAGTAAGCTTTTCTGTAGTCTGCCTGTTGATGTATTTTCCGTTTGAACTGTGCACAACATGAAGAGACGGAACACTGGCGGCTTGTCACAATGCCCCCCGATGACATCACAATAGCGCTGCTGCCTAGAAAACAAGCTGCGCAGAAGAAGTTGTTCTTTGGGTGGGAGGGTGGGCTAGTGGAAGGAGGGGGCAATCTCTTTTTTTCCCGGGTGGTAGGGGGATGACAGGAGAAGGGAAGCGGGTGGTGAGAAAGGTACAGAGGGCAGGGTTTGGGGGCTGGGAAGGAAAGGGAAAAGATTAGGGTTTGGGGATGATGAAAGGGCTTTCTACGGGTAAGGATGGCAAAGGGTGGCAGTGACGGAAAGTCAGGCAACCTGTCCTGTCCGTCTTTTTGTATCGTGAATTGGAAAGACTGCAAGGGGGAGGGGAGTTGCTTGCGCCCTAAAGGAGGAGTTATTCAGATTCATTGCAGTGGGCGGCGGCTGCAAAACGCACCATTCTTCTTGTTTTGGCTCTGCAAAGCAGCCTTTTCAAGGGTTGGCTTGGGTGACAAAATGTCTTGTGTAGGCGTGGGTTTGTCTCCCTCTCGCTCTCTCTCCCTAAGATGTGTCCGGCATAGGCCAGGGTGCCACTCGAGGCCCAAACCAATTCTGGTTATCGCTTCTCGGCCTTTTGGCTAAGATCAAGTGTAGTATCTGTTCTTATCAGTTTAATATCTGATACGTCCCCTATCTGGGGACCATATATTAAATGGATTTTTAGAACAGGGAGATGGAAAAAGAGCTTGCTCTGTCCACTCCACGCATTGACCTGGTATTGCAGTACCTCCAGGAACGGTGCACCCCTTCTTAACCCAGTTTCCAAAAGCAGAACTCAATTCACCTGATTCATATTAGCCCGATTTAATGAATTGGAAGAAAGCATACGTCTTCATATGCACCTCAATTTGGCCCATTCACTTTTCACACTTCCTCCTTTTGTTTTTTATCTTTCACACTTTTGACTTTCTTTATTCATCCAAATAGCAAACTCATCACCACTCAACCTGACCAACTCGGCTATGTCCCCGTGCTGCAGTTCTCTGTCTTATCTAGATCATTTGCAATTGAATGGAATAGATCCCTTTTGGACAAAGTGGATTCACCTGCTGCTGCAGTGACCACAGGTGTGATAACATCTAGAATTGGCATCTGGTGCGATCTCTCCGCTTCCACTCCAAAGAAAGTTACCTGTTTATTCCTATCATGCATTGGTTTTTGGGGTTTTCTTTGAGTAATGATGATCTCTTTAGTAGTCTGTTGGCGCCCTCTCCTGGAGGAATAGTTTGCTTGCTCTTGGACATTCTAAAAGAGAGGTCATGATAGACATTGAGCTTCTGAGCTCAATTGGGGACAGTCATGGGTGATGAATGTTTGCAACCTACTGCGAAGCCTCATACCGCAATATAAGGAACGTCAAATACTAAGAAAGGGCGGCCTATGAAAGAATTACTACTTTCAATAAGTACACTTAAACGGCTAATTGGGAATAGAAAAACTGTAAAAAGCCCTCTGAGAAAGCCCCCCTCTAACCTTTGATAGTAAGCTTTTCTGTAGTCTGCCTGTTGATGTATTTTCCGTTTGAACTGTGCACAACATGAAGAGACGGAACACTGGCGGCTTGTCACAATGCCCCCCGATGACATCACAATAGCGCTGCTGCCTAGAAAACAAGCTGCGCAGAAGAAGTTGTTCTTTGGGTGGGAGGGTGGGCTAGTGGAAGGAGGGGGCAATCTCTTTTTTTCCCGGGTGGTAGGGGGATGACAGGAGAAGGGAAGCGGGTGGTGAGAAAGGTACAGAGGGCAGGGTTTGGGGGCTGGGAAGGAAAGGGAAAAGATTAGGGTTTGGGGATGATGAAAGGGCTTTCTACGGGTAAGGATGGCAAAGGGTGGCAGTGACGGAAAGTCAGGCAACCTGTCCTGTCCGTCTTTTTGTATCGTGAATTGGAAAGACTGCAAGGGGGAGGGGAGTTGCTTGCGCCCTAAAGGAGGAGTTATTCAGATTCATTGCAGTGGGCGGCGGCTGCAAAACGCACCATTCTTCTTGTTTTGGCTCTGCAAAGCAGCCTTTTCAAGGGTTGGCTTGGGTGACAAAATGTCTTGTGTAGGCGTGGGTTTGTCTCCCTCTCGCTCTCTCTCCCTAAGATGTGTCCGGCATAGGCCAGGGTGCCACTCGAGGCCCAAACCAATTCTGGTTATCGCTTCTCGGCCTTTTGGCTAAGATCAAGTGTAGTATCTGTTCTTATCAGTTTAATATCTGATACGTCCCCTATCTGGGGACCATATATTAAATGGATTTTTAGAACAGGGAGATGGAAAAAGAGCTTGCTCTGTCCACTCCACGCATTGACCTGGTATTGCAGTACCTCCAGGAACGGTGCACCCCTTCTTAACCCAGTTTCCAAAAGCAGAACTCAATTCACCTGATTCATATTAGCCCGATTTAATGAATTGGAAGAAAGCATACGTCTTCATATGCACCTCAATTTGGCCCATTCACTTTTCACACTTCCTCCTTTTGTTTTTTATCTTTCACACTTTTGACTTTCTTTATTCATCCAAATAGCAAACTCATCACCACTCAACCTGACCAACTCGGCTATGTCCCCGTGCTGCAGTTCTCTGTCTTATCTAGATCATTTGCAATTGAATGGAATAGATCCCTTTTGGACAAAGTGGATTCACCTGCTGCTGCAGTGACCACAGGTGTGATAACATCTAGAATTGGCATCTGGTGCGATCTCTCCGCTTCCACTCCAAAGAAAGTTACCTGTTTATTCCTATCATGCATTGGTTTTTGGGGTTTTCTTTGAGTAATGATGATCTCTTTAGTAGTCTGTTGGCGCCCTCTCCTGGAGGAATAGTTTGCTTGCTCTTGGACATTCTAAAAGAGAGGTCATGATAGACATTGAGCTTCTGAGCTCAATTGGGGACAGTCATGGGTGATGAATGTTTGCAACCTACTGCGAAGCCTCATACCGCAATATAAGGAACGTCAAATACTAAGAAAGGGCGGCCTATGAAAGAATTACTACTTTCAATAAGTACACTTAAACGGCTAATTGGGAATAGAAAAACTGTAAAAAGCCCTCTGAGAAAGCCCCCCTCTAACCTTTGATAGTAAGCTTTTCTGTAGTCTGCCTGTTGATGTATTTTCCGTTTGAACTGTGCACAACATGAAGAGACGGAACACTGGCGGCTTGTCACAATGCCCCCCGATGACATCACAATAGCGCTGCTGCCTAGAAAACAAGCTGCGCAGAAGAAGTTGTTCTTTGGGTGGGAGGGTGGGCTAGTGGAAGGAGGGGGCAATCTCTTTTTTTCCCGGGTGGTAGGGGGATGACAGGAGAAGGGAAGCGGGTGGTGAGAAAGGTACAGAGGGCAGGGTTTGGGGGCTGGGAAGGAAAGGGAAAAGATTAGGGTTTGGGGATGATGAAAGGGCTTTCTACGGGTAAGGATGGCAAAGGGTGGCAGTGACGGAAAGTCAGGCAACCTGTCCTGTCCGTCTTTTTGTATCGTGAATTGGAAAGACTGCAAGGGGGAGGGGAGTTGCTTGCGCCCTAAAGGAGGAGTTATTCAGATTCATTGCAGTGGGCGGCGGCTGCAAAACGCACCATTCTTCTTGTTTTGGCTCTGCAAAGCAGCCTTTTCAAGGGTTGGCTTGGGTGACAAAATGTCTTGTGTAGGCGTGGGTTTGTCTCCCTCTCGCTCTCTCTCCCTAAGATGTGTCCGGCATAGGCCAGGGTGCCACTCGAGGCCCAAACCAATTCTGGTTATCGCTTCTCGGCCTTTTGGCTAAGATCAAGTGTAGTATCTGTTCTTATCAGTTTAATATCTGATACGTCCCCTATCTGGGGACCATATATTAAATGGATTTTTAGAACAGGGAGATGGAAAAAGAGCTTGCTCTGTCCACTCCACGCATTGACCTGGTATTGCAGTACCTCCAGGAACGGTGCACCCCTTCTTAACCCAGTTTCCAAAAGCAGAACTCAATTCACCTGATTCATATTAGCCCGATTTAATGAATTGGAAGAAAGCATACGTCTTCATATGCACCTCAATTTGGCCCATTCACTTTTCACACTTCCTCCTTTTGTTTTTTATCTTTCACACTTTTGACTTTCTTTATTCATCCAAATAGCAAACTCATCACCACTCAACCTGACCAACTCGGCTATGTCCCCGTGCTGCAGTTCTCTGTCTTATCTAGATCATTTGCAATTGAATGGAATAGATCCCTTTTGGACAAAGTGGATTCACCTGCTGCTGCAGTGACCACAGGTGTGATAACATCTAGAATTGGCATCTGGTGCGATCTCTCCGCTTCCACTCCAAAGAAAGTTACCTGTTTATTCCTATCATGCATTGGTTTTTGGGGTTTTCTTTGAGTAATGATGATCTCTTTAGTAGTCTGTTGGCGCCCTCTCCTGGAGGAATAGTTTGCTTGCTCTTGGACATTCTAAAAGAGAGGTCATGATAGACATTGAGCTTCTGAGCTCAATTGGGGACAGTCATGGGTGATGAATGTTTGCAACCTACTGCGAAGCCTCATACCGCAATATAAGGAACGTCAAATACTAAGAAAGGGCGGCCTATGAAAGAATTACTACTTTCAATAAGTACACTTAAACGGCTAATTGGGAATAGAAAAACTGTAAAAAGCCCTCTGAGAAAGCCCCCCTCTAACCTTTGATAGTAAGCTTTTCTGTAGTCTGCCTGTTGATGTATTTTCCGTTTGAACTGTGCACAACATGAAGAGACGGAACACTGGCGGCTTGTCACAATGCCCCCCGATGACATCACAATAGCGCTGCTGCCTAGAAAACAAGCTGCGCAGAAGAAGTTGTTCTTTGGGTGGGAGGGTGGGCTAGTGGAAGGAGGGGGCAATCTCTTTTTTTCCCGGGTGGTAGGGGGATGACAGGAGAAGGGAAGCGGGTGGTGAGAAAGGTACAGAGGGCAGGGTTTGGGGGCTGGGAAGGAAAGGGAAAAGATTAGGGTTTGGGGATGATGAAAGGGCTTTCTACGGGTAAGGATGGCAAAGGGTGGCAGTGACGGAAAGTCAGGCAACCTGTCCTGTCCGTCTTTTTGTATCGTGAATTGGAAAGACTGCAAGGGGGAGGGGAGTTGCTTGCGCCCTAAAGGAGGAGTTATTCAGATTCATTGCAGTGGGCGGCGGCTGCAAAACGCACCATTCTTCTTGTTTTGGCTCTGCAAAGCAGCCTTTTCAAGGGTTGGCTTGGGTGACAAAATGTCTTGTGTAGGCGTGGGTTTGTCTCCCTCTCGCTCTCTCTCCCTAAGATGTGTCCGGCATAGGCCAGGGTGCCACTCGAGGCCCAAACCAATTCTGGTTATCGCTTCTCGGCCTTTTGGCTAAGATCAAGTGTAGTATCTGTTCTTATCAGTTTAATATCTGATACGTCCCCTATCTGGGGACCATATATTAAATGGATTTTTAGAACAGGGAGATGGAAAAAGAGCTTGCTCTGTCCACTCCACGCATTGACCTGGTATTGCAGTACCTCCAGGAACGGTGCACCCCTTCTTAACCCAGTTTCCAAAAGCAGAACTCAATTCACCTGATTCATATTAGCCCGATTTAATGAATTGGAAGAAAGCATACGTCTTCATATGCACCTCAATTTGGCCCATTCACTTTTCACACTTCCTCCTTTTGTTTTTTATCTTTCACACTTTTGACTTTCTTTATTCATCCAAATAGCAAACTCATCACCACTCAACCTGACCAACTCGGCTATGTCCCCGTGCTGCAGTTCTCTGTCTTATCTAGATCATTTGCAATTGAATGGAATAGATCCCTTTTGGACAAAGTGGATTCACCTGCTGCTGCAGTGACCACAGGTGTGATAACATCTAGAATTGGCATCTGGTGCGATCTCTCCGCTTCCACTCCAAAGAAAGTTACCTGTTTATTCCTATCATGCATTGGTTTTTGGGGTTTTCTTTGAGTAATGATGATCTCTTTAGTAGTCTGTTGGCGCCCTCTCCTGGAGGAATAGTTTGCTTGCTCTTGGACATTCTAAAAGAGAGGTCATGATAGACATTGAGCTTCTGAGCTCAATTGGGGACAGTCATGGGTGATGAATGTTTGCAACCTACTGCGAAGCCTCATACCGCAATATAAGGAACGTCAAATACTAAGAAAGGGCGGCCTATGAAAGAATTACTACTTTCAATAAGTACACTTAAACGGCTAATTGGGAATAGAAAAACTGTAAAAAGCCCTCTGAGAAAGCCCCCCTCTAACCTTTGATAGTAAGCTTTTCTGTAGTCTGCCTGTTGATGTATTTTCCGTTTGAACTGTGCACAACATGAAGAGACGGAACACTGGCGGCTTGTCACAATGCCCCCCGATGACATCACAATAGCGCTGCTGCCTAGAAAACAAGCTGCGCAGAAGAAGTTGTTCTTTGGGTGGGAGGGTGGGCTAGTGGAAGGAGGGGGCAATCTCTTTTTTTCCCGGGTGGTAGGGGGATGACAGGAGAAGGGAAGCGGGTGGTGAGAAAGGTACAGAGGGCAGGGTTTGGGGGCTGGGAAGGAAAGGGAAAAGATTAGGGTTTGGGGATGATGAAAGGGCTTTCTACGGGTAAGGATGGCAAAGGGTGGCAGTGACGGAAAGTCAGGCAACCTGTCCTGTCCGTCTTTTTGTATCGTGAATTGGAAAGACTGCAAGGGGGAGGGGAGTTGCTTGCGCCCTAAAGGAGGAGTTATTCAGATTCATTGCAGTGGGCGGCGGCTGCAAAACGCACCATTCTTCTTGTTTTGGCTCTGCAAAGCAGCCTTTTCAAGGGTTGGCTTGGGTGACAAAATGTCTTGTGTAGGCGTGGGTTTGTCTCCCTCTCGCTCTCTCTCCCTAAGATGTGTCCGGCATAGGCCAGGGTGCCACTCGAGGCCCAAACCAATTCTGGTTATCGCTTCTTGGCCTTTTGGCTAAGATCAAGTGTAGTGTTGTTCGAAGAGGTGGTTTAAGCTCCAGGCCACCTTAGTACAATGATACAATGCACACTGGAAGGTTGCGCTTGCTAGTACTCTGGGTGGATAGTATATTCATCTAGAGGAAAACATGGCCCTACCAGGATCGAGGCTATTAGACTGAGTAAGGGTGGGGGGCTATGGTACAACGTGCCCCAGGACTGACGACCCTGGAGTGAGTCTGAGCTTGCTGGCTTGGGACCCCGGCAAGCCTTGGGCTCTGTAGCACACCGTACCTTGCCTTTTCATACTTTTTGAGCATATTACCCTATCCCGGCCTTCTGGCTAGGAAGGGAAATTTTTATAATCCCGGTCGGAGGTCTGGTCAGCTTTGGGCTGAGAAACTAACACCCGGTTGGAGGTCTGGGTCAGCTTCGGCTGAGAAACCAACACCCGGTTGGAGGTCTGGGTCAGCTTCGGCTGAGAAACCAACACCCGGTTGGAGGTCCGGTTAGCCTTGGGCTGAGAAACCAACACCGGTTGACGGTCCGGGCAGTTTCGGCTGCGAAACCAACAACTAGTAGCTCTCTACTCCACTTGGGTAAGATGCCTGGGTGGACGCTGGGAGCAACGACAAGGCTCAACCAGGCTTCGGCTTGGGAGAGCACCGAAGATCCCTGACCCTTGCTGTGGCCTTCTGGCTCGGAGGGACGGGGTTGATTTTTGGGGACCCTCTCCTCACGGTGGGGTCCACACGAATCCTAGCCTTTGCACTGTTTTTGGTGTGACTTCGGTCATGCATTTTTTGTGGTGCTTTGGAAAGCTTCATTAAATCAAAAATCTGTTCTTATCAGTTTAATATCTGATACGTCCCCTATCTGGGGACCATATATTAAATGGATTTTTAGAACAGGGAGATGGAAAAAGAGCTTGCTCTGTCCACTCCACGCATTGACCTGGTATTGCAGTACCTCCAGGAACGGTGCACCCCTTCTTAACCCAGTTTCCAAAAGCAGAACTCAATTCACCTGATTCATATTAGCCCGATTTAATGAATTGGAAGAAAGCATACGTCTTCATATGCACCTCAATTTGGCCCATTCACTTTTCACACTTCCTCCTTTTGTTTTTTATCTTTCACACTTTTGACTTTCTTTATTCATCCAAATAGCAAACTCATCACCACTCAACCTGACCAACTCGGCTATGTCCCCGTGCTGCAGTTCTCTGTCTTATCTAGATCATTTGCAATTGAATGGAATAGATCCCTTTTGGACAAAGTGGATTCACCTGCTGCTGCAGTGACCACAGGTGTGATAACATCTAGAATTGGCATCTGGTGCGATCTCTCCGCTTCCACTCCAAAGAAAGTTACCTGTTTATTCCTATCATGCATTGGTTTTTGGGGTTTTCTTTGAGTAATGATGATCTCTTTAGTAGTCTGTTGGCGCCCTCTCCTGGAGGAATAGTTTGCTTGCTCTTGGACATTCTAAAAGAGAGGTCATGATAGACATTGAGCTTCTGAGCTCAATTGGGGACAGTCATGGGTGATGAATGTTTGCAACCTACTGCGAAGCCTCATACCGCAATATAAGGAACGTCAAATACTAAGAAAGGGCGGCCTATGAAAGAATTACTACTTTCAATAAGTACACTTAAACGGCTAATTGGGAATAGAAAAACTGTAAAAAGCCCTCTGAGAAAGCCCCCCTCTAACCTTTGATAGTAAGCTTTTCTGTAGTCTGCCTGTTGATGTATTTTCCGTTTGAACTGTGCACAACATGAAGAGACGGAACACTGGCGGCTTGTCACAATGCCCCCCGATGACATCACAATAGCGCTGCTGCCTAGAAAACAAGCTGCGCAGAAGAAGTTGTTCTTTGGGTGGGAGGGTGGGCTAGTGGAAGGAGGGGGCAATCTCTTTTTTTCCCGGGTGGTAGGGGGATGACAGGAGAAGGGAAGCGGGTGGTGAGAAAGGTACAGAGGGCAGGGTTTGGGGGCTGGGAAGGAAAGGGAAAAGATTAGGGTTTGGGGATGATGAAAGGGCTTTCTACGGGTAAGGATGGCAAAGGGTGGCAGTGACGGAAAGTCAGGCAACCTGTCCTGTCCGTCTTTTTGTATCGTGAATTGGAAAGACTGCAAGGGGGAGGGGAGTTGCTTGCGCCCTAAAGGAGGAGTTATTCAGATTCATTGCAGTGGGCGGCGGCTGCAAAACGCACCATTCTTCTTGTTTTGGCTCTGCAAAGCAGCCTTTTCAAGGGTTGGCTTGGGTGACAAAATGTCTTGTGTAGGCGTGGGTTTGTCTCCCTCTCGCTCTCTCTCCCTAAGATGTGTCCGGCATAGGCCAGGGTGCCACTCGAGGCCCAAACCAATTCTGGTTATCGCTTCTCGGCCTTTTGGCTAAGATCAAGTGTAGTATCTGTTCTTATCAGTTTAATATCTGATACGTCCCCTATCTGGGGACCATATATTAAATGGATTTTTAGAACAGGGAGATGGAAAAAGAGCTTGCTCTGTCCACTCCACGCATTGACCTGGTATTGCAGTACCTCCAGGAACGGTGCACCCCTTCTTAACCCAGTTTCCAAAAGCAGAACTCAATTCACCTGATTCATATTAGCCCGATTTAATGAATTGGAAGAAAGCATACGTCTTCATATGCACCTCAATTTGGCCCATTCACTTTTCACACTTCCTCCTTTTGTTTTTTATCTTTCACACTTTTGACTTTCTTTATTCATCCAAATAGCAAACTCATCACCACTCAACCTGACCAACTCGGCTATGTCCCCGTGCTGCAGTTCTCTGTCTTATCTAGATCATTTGCAATTGAATGGAATAGATCCCTTTTGGACAAAGTGGATTCACCTGCTGCTGCAGTGACCACAGGTGTGATAACATCTAGAATTGGCATCTGGTGCGATCTCTCCGCTTCCACTCCAAAGAAAGTTACCTGTTTATTCCTATCATGCATTGGTTTTTGGGGTTTTCTTTGAGTAATGATGATCTCTTTAGTAGTCTGTTGGCGCCCTCTCCTGGAGGAATAGTTTGCTTGCTCTTGGACATTCTAAAAGAGAGGTCATGATAGACATTGAGCTTCTGAGCTCAATTGGGGACAGTCATGGGTGATGAATGTTTGCAACCTACTGCGAAGCCTCATACCGCAATATAAGGAACGTCAAATACTAAGAAAGGGCGGCCTATGAAAGAATTACTACTTTCAATAAGTACACTTAAACGGCTAATTGGGAATAGAAAAACTGTAAAAAGCCCTCTGAGAAAGCCCCCCTCTAACCTTTGATAGTAAGCTTTTCTGTAGTCTGCCTGTTGATGTATTTTCCGTTTGAACTGTGCACAACATGAAGAGACGGAACACTGGCGGCTTGTCACAATGCCCCCCGATGACATCACAATAGCGCTGCTGCCTAGAAAACAAGCTGCGCAGAAGAAGTTGTTCTTTGGGTGGGAGGGTGGGCTAGTGGAAGGAGGGGGCAATCTCTTTTTTTCCCGGGTGGTAGGGGGATGACAGGAGAAGGGAAGCGGGTGGTGAGAAAGGTACAGAGGGCAGGGTTTGGGGGCTGGGAAGGAAAGGGAAAAGATTAGGGTTTGGGGATGATGAAAGGGCTTTCTACGGGTAAGGATGGCAAAGGGTGGCAGTGACGGAAAGTCAGGCAACCTGTCCTGTCCGTCTTTTTGTATCGTGAATTGGAAAGACTGCAAGGGGGAGGGGAGTTGCTTGCGCCCTAAAGGAGGAGTTATTCAGATTCATTGCAGTGGGCGGCGGCTGCAAAACGCACCATTCTTCTTGTTTTGGCTCTGCAAAGCAGCCTTTTCAAGGGTTGGCTTGGGTGACAAAATGTCTTGTGTAGGCGTGGGTTTGTCTCCCTCTCGCTCTCTCTCCCTAAGATGTGTCCGGCATAGGCCAGGGTGCCACTCGAGGCCCAAACCAATTCTGGTTATCGCTTCTCGGCCTTTTGGCTAAGATCAAGTGTAGTATCTGTTCTTATCAGTTTAATATCTGATACGTCCCCTATCTGGGGACCATATATTAAATGGATTTTTAGAACAGGGAGATGGAAAAAGAGCTTGCTCTGTCCACTCCACGCATTGACCTGGTATTGCAGTACCTCCAGGAACGGTGCACCCCTTCTTAACCCAGTTTCCAAAAGCAGAACTCAATTCACCTGATTCATATTAGCCCGATTTAATGAATTGGAAGAAAGCATACGTCTTCATATGCACCTCAATTTGGCCCATTCACTTTTCACACTTCCTCCTTTTGTTTTTTATCTTTCACACTTTTGACTTTCTTTATTCATCCAAATAGCAAACTCATCACCACTCAACCTGACCAACTCGGCTATGTCCCCGTGCTGCAGTTCTCTGTCTTATCTAGATCATTTGCAATTGAATGGAATAGATCCCTTTTGGACAAAGTGGATTCACCTGCTGCTGCAGTGACCACAGGTGTGATAACATCTAGAATTGGCATCTGGTGCGATCTCTCCGCTTCCACTCCAAAGAAAGTTACCTGTTTATTCCTATCATGCATTGGTTTTTGGGGTTTTCTTTGAGTAATGATGATCTCTTTAGTAGTCTGTTGGCGCCCTCTCCTGGAGGAATAGTTTGCTTGCTCTTGGACATTCTAAAAGAGAGGTCATGATAGACATTGAGCTTCTGAGCTCAATTGGGGACAGTCATGGGTGATGAATGTTTGCAACCTACTGCGAAGCCTCATACCGCAATATAAGGAACGTCAAATACTAAGAAAGGGCGGCCTATGAAAGAATTACTACTTTCAATAAGTACACTTAAACGGCTAATTGGGAATAGAAAAACTGTAAAAAGCCCTCTGAGAAAGCCCCCCTCTAACCTTTGATAGTAAGCTTTTCTGTAGTCTGCCTGTTGATGTATTTTCCGTTTGAACTGTGCACAACATGAAGAGACGGAACACTGGCGGCTTGTCACAATGCCCCCCGATGACATCACAATAGCGCTGCTGCCTAGAAAACAAGCTGCGCAGAAGAAGTTGTTCTTTGGGTGGGAGGGTGGGCTAGTGGAAGGAGGGGGCAATCTCTTTTTTTCCCGGGTGGTAGGGGGATGACAGGAGAAGGGAAGCGGGTGGTGAGAAAGGTACAGAGGGCAGGGTTTGGGGGCTGGGAAGGAAAGGGAAAAGATTAGGGTTTGGGGATGATGAAAGGGCTTTCTACGGGTAAGGATGGCAAAGGGTGGCAGTGACGGAAAGTCAGGCAACCTGTCCTGTCCGTCTTTTTGTATCGTGAATTGGAAAGACTGCAAGGGGGAGGGGAGTTGCTTGCGCCCTAAAGGAGGAGTTATTCAGATTCATTGCAGTGGGCGGCGGCTGCAAAACGCACCATTCTTCTTGTTTTGGCTCTGCAAAGCAGCCTTTTCAAGGGTTGGCTTGGGTGACAAAATGTCTTGTGTAGGCGTGGGTTTGTCTCCCTCTCGCTCTCTCTCCCTAAGATGTGTCCGGCATAGGCCAGGGTGCCACTCGAGGCCCAAACCAATTCTGGTTATCGCTTCTCGGCCTTTTGGCTAAGATCAAGTGTAGTATCTGTTCTTATCAGTTTAATATCTGATACGTCCCCTATCTGGGGACCATATATTAAATGGATTTTTAGAACAGGGAGATGGAAAAAGAGCTTGCTCTGTCCACTCCACGCATTGACCTGGTATTGCAGTACCTCCAGGAACGGTGCACCCCTTCTTAACCCAGTTTCCAAAAGCAGAACTCAATTCACCTGATTCATATTAGCCCGATTTAATGAATTGGAAGAAAGCATACGTCTTCATATGCACCTCAATTTGGCCCATTCACTTTTCACACTTCCTCCTTTTGTTTTTTATCTTTCACACTTTTGACTTTCTTTATTCATCCAAATAGCAAACTCATCACCACTCAACCTGACCAACTCGGCTATGTCCCCGTGCTGCAGTTCTCTGTCTTATCTAGATCATTTGCAATTGAATGGAATAGATCCCTTTTGGACAAAGTGGATTCACCTGCTGCTGCAGTGACCACAGGTGTGATAACATCTAGAATTGGCATCTGGTGCGATCTCTCCGCTTCCACTCCAAAGAAAGTTACCTGTTTATTCCTATCATGCATTGGTTTTTGGGGTTTTCTTTGAGTAATGATGATCTCTTTAGTAGTCTGTTGGCGCCCTCTCCTGGAGGAATAGTTTGCTTGCTCTTGGACATTCTAAAAGAGAGGTCATGATAGACATTGAGCTTCTGAGCTCAATTGGGGACAGTCATGGGTGATGAATGTTTGCAACCTACTGCGAAGCCTCATACCGCAATATAAGGAACGTCAAATACTAAGAAAGGGCGGCCTATGAAAGAATTACTACTTTCAATAAGTACACTTAAACGGCTAATTGGGAATAGAAAAACTGTAAAAAGCCCTCTGAGAAAGCCCCCCTCTAACCTTTGATAGTAAGCTTTTCTGTAGTCTGCCTGTTGATGTATTTTCCGTTTGAACTGTGCACAACATGAAGAGACGGAACACTGGCGGCTTGTCACAATGCCCCCCGATGACATCACAATAGCGCTGCTGCCTAGAAAACAAGCTGCGCAGAAGAAGTTGTTCTTTGGGTGGGAGGGTGGGCTAGTGGAAGGAGGGGGCAATCTCTTTTTTTCCCGGGTGGTAGGGGGATGACAGGAGAAGGGAAGCGGGTGGTGAGAAAGGTACAGAGGGCAGGGTTTGGGGGCTGGGAAGGAAAGGGAAAAGATTAGGGTTTGGGGATGATGAAAGGGCTTTCTACGGGTAAGGATGGCAAAGGGTGGCAGTGACGGAAAGTCAGGCAACCTGTCCTGTCCGTCTTTTTGTATCGTGAATTGGAAAGACTGCAAGGGGGAGGGGAGTTGCTTGCGCCCTAAAGGAGGAGTTATTCAGATTCATTGCAGTGGGCGGCGGCTGCAAAACGCACCATTCTTCTTGTTTTGGCTCTGCAAAGCAGCCTTTTCAAGGGTTGGCTTGGGTGACAAAATGTCTTGTGTAGGCGTGGGTTTGTCTCCCTCTCGCTCTCTCTCCCTAAGATGTGTCCGGCATAGGCCAGGGTGCCACTCGAGGCCCAAACCAATTCTGGTTATCGCTTCTCGGCCTTTTGGCTAAGATCAAGTGTAGTATCTGTTCTTATCAGTTTAATATCTGATACGTCCCCTATCTGGGGACCATATATTAAATGGATTTTTAGAACAGGGAGATGGAAAAAGAGCTTGCTCTGTCCACTCCACGCATTGACCTGGTATTGCAGTACCTCCAGGAACGGTGCACCCCTTCTTAACCCAGTTTCCAAAAGCAGAACTCAATTCACCTGATTCATATTAGCCCGATTTAATGAATTGGAAGAAAGCATACGTCTTCATATGCACCTCAATTTGGCCCATTCACTTTTCACACTTCCTCCTTTTGTTTTTTATCTTTCACACTTTTGACTTTCTTTATTCATCCAAATAGCAAACTCATCACCACTCAACCTGACCAACTCGGCTATGTCCCCGTGCTGCAGTTCTCTGTCTTATCTAGATCATTTGCAATTGAATGGAATAGATCCCTTTTGGACAAAGTGGATTCACCTGCTGCTGCAGTGACCACAGGTGTGATAACATCTAGAATTGGCATCTGGTGCGATCTCTCCGCTTCCACTCCAAAGAAAGTTACCTGTTTATTCCTATCATGCATTGGTTTTTGGGGTTTTCTTTGAGTAATGATGATCTCTTTAGTAGTCTGTTGGCGCCCTCTCCTGGAGGAATAGTTTGCTTGCTCTTGGACATTCTAAAAGAGAGGTCATGATAGACATTGAGCTTCTGAGCTCAATTGGGGACAGTCATGGGTGATGAATGTTTGCAACCTACTGCGAAGCCTCATACCGCAATATAAGGAACGTCAAATACTAAGAAAGGGCGGCCTATGAAAGAATTACTACTTTCAATAAGTACACTTAAACGGCTAATTGGGAATAGAAAAACTGTAAAAAGCCCTCTGAGAAAGCCCCCCTCTAACCTTTGATAGTAAGCTTTTCTGTAGTCTGCCTGTTGATGTATTTTCCGTTTGAACTGTGCACAACATGAAGAGACGGAACACTGGCGGCTTGTCACAATGCCCCCCGATGACATCACAATAGCGCTGCTGCCTAG
Organism: Anomaloglossus baeobatrachus; assembly: GCF_048569485.1. Classification (NCBI taxonomy): domain Eukaryota; kingdom Metazoa; phylum Chordata; class Amphibia; order Anura; family Aromobatidae; genus Anomaloglossus; species Anomaloglossus baeobatrachus. The sequence goes on along the minus strand of NW_027442131.1, from coordinate 160,109 downwards.
AAAACAAGCTGCGCAGAAGAAGTTGTTCTTTGGGTGGGAGGGTGGGCTAGTGGAAGGAGGGGGCAATCTCTTTTTTTCCCGGGTGGTAGGGGGATGACAGGAGAAGGGAAGCGGGTGGTGAGAAAGGTACAGAGGGCAGGGTTTGGGGGCTGGGAAGGAAAGGGAAAAGATTAGGGTTTGGGGATGATGAAAGGGCTTTCTACGGGTAAGGATGGCAAAGGGTGGCAGTGACGGAAAGTCAGGCAACCTGTCCTGTCCGTCTTTTTGTATCGTGAATTGGAAAGACTGCAAGGGGGAGGGGAGTTGCTTGCGCCCTAAAGGAGGAGTTATTCAGATTCATTGCAGTGGGCGGCGGCTGCAAAACGCACCATTCTTCTTGTTTTGGCTCTGCAAAGCAGCCTTTTCAAGGGTTAGCTTGGGTGACAAAATGTCTTGTGTAGGCGTGGGTTTGTCTCCCTCTCGCTCTCTCTCCCTAAGATGTGTCCGGCATAGGCCAGGGTGCCACTCGAGGCCCAAACCAATTCTGGTTATCGCTTCTCGGCCTTTTGGCTAAGATCAAGTGTAGTATCTGTTCTTATCAGTTTAATATCTGATACGTCCCCTATCTGGGGACCATATATTAAATGGATTTTTAGAACAGGGAGATGGAAAAAGAGCTTGCTCTGTCCACTCCACGCATTGACCTGGTATTGCAGTACCTCCAGGAACGGTGCACCCCTTCTTAACCCAGTTTCCAAAAGCAGAACTCAATTCACCTGATTCATATTAGCCCGATTTAATGAATTGGAAGAAAGCATACGTCTTCATATGCACCTCAATTTGGCCCATTCACTTTTCACACTTCCTCCTTTTGTTTTTTATCTTTCACACTTTTGACTTTCTTTATTCATCCAAATAGCAAACTCATCACCACTCAACCTGACCAACTCGGCTATGTCCCCGTGCTGCAGTTCTCTGTCTTATCTAGATCATTTGCAATTGAATGGAATAGATCCCTTTTGGACAAAGTGGATTCACCTGCTGCTGCAGTGACCACAGGTGTGATAACATCTAGAATTGGCATCTGGTGCGATCTCTCCGCTTCCACTCCAAAGAAAGTTACCTGTTTATTCCTATCATGCATTGGTTTTTGGGGTTTTCTTTGAGTAATGATGATCTCTTTAGTAGTCTGTTGGCGCCCTCTCCTGGAGGAATAGTTTGCTTGCTCTTGGACATTCTAAAAGAGAGGTCATGATAGACATTGAGCTTCTGAGCTCAATTGGGGACAGTCATGGGTGATGAATGTTTGCAACCTACTGCGAAGCCTCATACCGCAATATAAGGAACGTCAAATACTAAGAAAGGGCGGCCTATGAAAGAATTACTACTTTCAATAAGTACACTTAAACGGCTAATTGGGAATAGAAAAACTGTAAAAAGCCCTCTGAGAAAGCCCCCCTCTAACCTTTGATAGTAAGCTTTTCTGTAGTCTGCCTGTTGATGTATTTTCCGTTTGAACTGTGCACAACATGAAGAGACGGAACACTGGCGGCTTGTCACAATGCCCCCCGATGACATCACAATAGCGCTGCTGCCTAGAAAACAAGCTGCGCAGAAGAAGTTGTTCTTTGGGTGGGAGGGTGGGCTAGTGGAAGGAGGGGGCAATCTCTTTTTTTCCCGGGTGGTAGGGGGATGACAGGAGAAGGGAAGCGGGTGGTGAGAAAGGTACAGAGGGCAGGGTTTGGGGGCTGGGAAGGAAAGGGAAAAGATTAGGGTTTGGGGATGATGAAAGGGCTTTCTACGGGTAAGGATGGCAAAGGGTGGCAGTGACGGAAAGTCAGGCAACCTGTCCTGTCCGTCTTTTTGTATCGTGAATTGGAAAGACTGCAAGGGGGAGGGGAGTTGCTTGCGCCCTAAAGGAGGAGTTATTCAGATTCATTGCAGTGGGCGGCGGCTGCAAAACGCACCATTCTTCTTGTTTTGGCTCTGCAAAGCAGCCTTTTCAAGGGTTGGCTTGGGTGACAAAATGTCTTGTGTAGGCGTGGGTTTGTCTCCCTCTCGCTCTCTCTCCCTAAGATGTGTCCGGCATAGGCCAGGGTGCCACTCGAGGCCCAAACCAATTCTGGTTATCGCTTCTCGGCCTTTTGGCTAAGATCAAGTGTAGTATCTGTTCTTATCAGTTTAATATCTGATACGTCCCCTATCTGGGGACCATATATTAAATGGATTTTTAGAACAGGGAGATGGAAAAAGAGCTTGCTCTGTCCACTCCACGCATTGACCTGGTATTGCAGTACCTCCAGGAACGGTGCACCCCTTCTTAACCCAGTTTCCAAAAGCAGAACTCAATTCACCTGATTCATATTAGCCCGATTTAATGAATTGGAAGAAAGCATACGTCTTCATATGCACCTCAATTTGGCCCATTCACTTTTCACACTTCCTCCTTTTGTTTTTTATCTTTCACACTTTTGACTTTCTTTATTCATCCAAATAGCAAACTCATCACCACTCAACCTGACCAACTCGGCTATGTCCCCGTGCTGCAGTTCTCTGTCTTATCTAGATCATTTGCAATTGAATGGAATAGATCCCTTTTGGACAAAGTGGATTCACCTGCTGCTGCAGTGACCACAGGTGTGATAACATCTAGAATTGGCATCTGGTGCGATCTCTCCGCTTCCACTCCAAAGAAAGTTACCTGTTTATTCCTATCATGCATTGGTTTTTGGGGTTTTCTTTGAGTAATGATGATCTCTTTAGTAGTCTGTTGGCGCCCTCTCCTGGAGGAATAGTTTGCTTGCTCTTGGACATTCTAAAAGAGAGGTCATGATAGACATTGAGCTTCTGAGCTCAATTGGGGACAGTCATGGGTGATGAATGTTTGCAACCTACTGCGAAGCCTCATACCGCAATATAAGGAACGTCAAATACTAAGAAAGGGCGGCCTATGAAAGAATTACTACTTTCAATAAGTACACTTAAACGGCTAATTGGGAATAGAAAAACTGTAAAAAGCCCTCTGAGAAAGCCCCCCTCTAACCTTTGATAGTAAGCTTTTCTGTAGTCTGCCTGTTGATGTATTTTCCGTTTGAACTGTGCACAACATGAAGAGACGGAACACTGGCGGCTTGTCACAATGCCCCCCGATGACATCACAATAGCGCTGCTGCCTAGAAAACAAGCTGCGCAGAAGAAGTTGTTCTTTGGGTGGGAGGGTGGGCTAGTGGAAGGAGGGGGCAATCTCTTTTTTTCCCGGGTGGTAGGGGGATGACAGGAGAAGGGAAGCGGGTGGTGAGAAAGGTACAGAGGGCAGGGTTTGGGGGCTGGGAAGGAAAGGGAAAAGATTAGGGTTTGGGGATGATGAAAGGGCTTTCTACGGGTAAGGATGGCAAAGGGTGGCAGTGACGGAAAGTCAGGCAACCTGTCCTGTCCGTCTTTTTGTATCGTGAATTGGAAAGACTGCAAGGGGGAGGGGAGTTGCTTGCGCCCTAAAGGAGGAGTTATTCAGATTCATTGCAGTGGGCGGCGGCTGCAAAACGCACCATTCTTCTTGTTTTGGCTCTGCAAAGCAGCCTTTTCAAGGGTTGGCTTGGGTGACAAAATGTCTTGTGTAGGCATGGGTTTGTCTCCCTCTCGCTCTCTCTCCCTAAGATGTGTCCGGCATAGGCCAGGGTGCCACTCGAGGCCCAAACCAATTCTGGTTATCGCTTCTCGGCCTTTTGGCTAAGATCAAGTGTAGTATCTGTTCTTATCAGTTTAATATCTGATACGTCCCCTATCTGGGGACCATATATTAAATGGATTTTTAGAACAGGGAGATGGAAAAAGAGCTTGCTCTGTCCACTCCACGCATTGACCTGGTATTGCAGTACCTCCAGGAACGGTGCACCCCTTCTTAACCCAGTTTCCAAAAGCAGAACTCAATTCACCTGATTCATATTAGCCCGATTTAATGAATTGGAAGAAAGCATACGTCTTCATATGCACCTCAATTTGGCCCATTCACTTTTCACACTTCCTCCTTTTGTTTTTTATCTTTCACACTTTTGACTTTCTTTATTCATCCAAATAGCAAACTCATCACCACTCAACCTGACCAACTCGGCTATGTCCCCGTGCTGCAGTTCTCTGTCTTATCTAGATCATTTGCAATTGAATGGAATAGATCCCTTTTGGACAAAGTGGATTCACCTGCTGCTGCAGTGACCACAGGTGTGATAACATCTAGAATTGGCATCTGGTGCGATCTCTCCGCTTCCACTCCAAAGAAAGTTACCTGTTTATTCCTATCATGCATTGGTTTTTGGGGTTTTCTTTGAGTAATGATGATCTCTTTAGTAGTCTGTTGGCGCCCTCTCCTGGAGGAATAGTTTGCTTGCTCTTGGACATTCTAAAAGAGAGGTCATGATAGACATTGAGCTTCTGAGCTCAATTGGGGACAGTCATGGGTGATGAATGTTTGCAACCTACTGCGAAGCCTCATACCGCAATATAAGGAACGTCAAATACTAAGAAAGGGCGGCCTATGAAAGAATTACTACTTTCAATAAGTACACTTAAACGGCTAATTGGGAATAGAAAAACTGTAAAAAGCCCTCTGAGAAAGCCCCCCTCTAACCTTTGATAGTAAGCTTTTCTGTAGTCTGCCTGTTGATGTATTTTCCGTTTGAACTGTGCACAACATGAAGAGACGGAACACTGGCGGCTTGTCACAATGCCCCCCGATGACATCACAATAGCGCTGCTGCCTAGAAAACAAGCTGCGCAGAAGAAGTTGTTCTTTGGGTGGGAGGGTGGGCTAGTGGAAGGAGGGGGCAATCTCTTTTTTTCCCGGGTGGTAGGGGGATGACAGGAGAAGGGAAGCGGGTGGTGAGAAAGGTACAGAGGGCAGGGTTTGGGGGCTGGGAAGGAAAGGGAAAAGATTAGGGTTTGGGGATGATGAAAGGGCTTTCTACGGGTAAGGATGGCAAAGGGTGGCAGTGACGGAAAGTCAGGCAACCTGTCCTGTCCGTCTTTTTGTATCGTGAATTGGAAAGACTGCAAGGGGGAGGGGAGTTGCTTGCGCCCTAAAGGAGGAGTTATTCAGATTCATTGCAGTGGGCGGCGGCTGCAAAACGCACCATTCTTCTTGTTTTGGCTCTGCAAAGCAGCCTTTTCAAGGGTTGGCTTGGGTGACAAAATGTCTTGTGTAGGCGTGGGTTTGTCTCCCTCTCGCTCTCTCTCCCTAAGATGTGTCCGGCATAGGCCAGGGTGCCACTCGAGGCCCAAACCAATTCTGGTTATCGCTTCTCGGCCTTTTGGCTAAGATCAAGTGTAGTATCTGTTCTTATCAGTTTAATATCTGATACGTCCCCTATCTGGGGACCATATATTAAATGGATTTTTAGAACAGGGAGATGGAAAAAGAGCTTGCTCTGTCCACTCCACGCATTGACCTGGTATTGCAGTACCTCCAGGAACGGTGCACCCCTTCTTAACCCAGTTTCCAAAAGCAGAACTCAATTCACCTGATTCATATTAGCCCGATTTAATGAATTGGAAGAAAGCATACGTCTTCATATGCACCTCAATTTGGCCCATTCACTTTTCACACTTCCTCCTTTTGTTTTTTATCTTTCACACTTTTGACTTTCTTTATTCATCCAAATAGCAAACTCATCACCACTCAACCTGACCAACTCGGCTATGTCCCCGTGCTGCAGTTCTCTGTCTTATCTAGATCATTTGCAATTGAATGGAATAGATCCCTTTTGGACAAAGTGGATTCACCTGCTGCTGCAGTGACCACAGGTGTGATAACATCTAGAATTGGCATCTGGTGCGATCTCTCCGCTTCCACTCCAAAGAAAGTTACCTGTTTATTCCTATCATGCATTGGTTTTTGGGGTTTTCTTTGAGTAATGATGATCTCTTTAGTAGTCTGTTGGCGCCCTCTCCTGGAGGAATAGTTTGCTTGCTCTTGGACATTCTAAAAGAGAGGTCATGATAGACATTGAGCTTCTGAGCTCAATTGGGGACAGTCATGGGTGATGAATGTTTGCAACCTACTGCGAAGCCTCATACCGCAATATAAGGAACGTCAAATACTAAGAAAGGGCGGCCTATGAAAGAATTACTACTTTCAATAAGTACACTTAAACGGCTAATTGGGAATAGAAAAACTGTAAAAAGCCCTCTGAGAAAGCCCCCCTCTAACCTTTGATAGTAAGCTTTTCTGTAGTCTGCCTGTTGATGTATTTTCCGTTTGAACTGTGCACAACATGAAGAGACGGAACACTGGCGGCTTGTCACAATGCCCCCCGATGACATCACAATAGCGCTGCTGCCTAGAAAACAAGCTGCGCAGAAGAAGTTGTTCTTTGGGTGGGAGGGTGGGCTAGTGGAAGGAGGGGGCAATCTCTTTTTTTCCCGGGTGGTAGGGGGATGACAGGAGAAGGGAAGCGGGTGGTGAGAAAGGTACAGAGGGCAGGGTTTGGGGGCTGGGAAGGAAAGGGAAAAGATTAGGGTTTGGGGATGATGAAAGGGCTTTCTACGGGTAAGGATGGCAAAGGGTGGCAGTGACGGAAAGTCAGGCAACCTGTCCTGTCCGTCTTTTTGTATCGTGAATTGGAAAGACTGCAAGGGGGAGGGGAGTTGCTTGCGCCCTAAAGGAGGAGTTATTCAGATTCATTGCAGTGGGCGGCGGCTGCAAAACGCACCATTCTTCTTGTTTTGGCTCTGCAAAGCAGCCTTTTCAAGGGTTGGCTTGGGTGACAAAATGTCTTGTGTAGGCGTGGGTTTGTCTCCCTCTCGCTCTCTCTCCCTAAGATGTGTCCGGCATAGGCCAGGGTGCCACTCGAGGCCCAAACCAATTCTGGTTATCGCTTCTCGGCCTTTTGGCTAAGATCAAGTGTAGTATCTGTTCTTATCAGTTTAATATCTGATACGTCCCCTATCTGGGGACCATATATTAAATGGATTTTTAGAACAGGGAGATGGAAAAAGAGCTTGCTCTGTCCACTCCACGCATTGACCTGGTATTGCAGTACCTCCAGGAACGGTGCACCCCTTCTTAACCCAGTTTCCAAAAGCAGAACTCAATTCACCTGATTCATATTAGCCCGATTTAATGAATTGGAAGAAAGCATACGTCTTCATATGCACCTCAATTTGGCCCATTCACTTTTCACACTTCCTCCTTTTGTTTTTTATCTTTCACACTTTTGACTTTCTTTATTCATCCAAATAGCAAACTCATCACCACTCAACCTGACCAACTCGGCTATGTCCCCGTGCTGCAGTTCTCTGTCTTATCTAGATCATTTGCAATTGAATGGAATAGATCCCTTTTGGACAAAGTGGATTCACCTGCTGCTGCAGTGACCACAGGTGTGATAACATCTAGAATTGGCATCTGGTGCGATCTCTCCGCTTCCACTCCAAAGAAAGTTACCTGTTTATTCCTATCATGCATTGGTTTTTGGGGTTTTCTTTGAGTAATGATGATCTCTTTAGTAGTCTGTTGGCGCCCTCTCCTGGAGGAATAGTTTGCTTGCTCTTGGACATTCTAAAAGAGAGGTCATGATAGACATTGAGCTTCTGAGCTCAATTGGGGACAGTCATGGGTGATGAATGTTTGCAACCTACTGCGAAGCCTCATACCGCAATATAAGGAACGTCAAATACTAAGAAAGGGCGGCCTATGAAAGAATTACTACTTTCAATAAGTACACTTAAACGGCTAATTGGGAATAGAAAAACTGTAAAAAGCCCTCTGAGAAAGCCCCCCTCTAACCTTTGATAGTAAGCTTTTCTGTAGTCTGCCTGTTGATGTATTTTCCGTTTGAACTGTGCACAACATGAAGAGACGGAACACTGGCGGCTTGTCACAATGCCCCCCGATGACATCACAATAGCGCTGCTGCCTAGAAAACAAGCTGCGCAGAAGAAGTTGTTCTTTGGGTGGGAGGGTGGGCTAGTGGAAGGAGGGGGCAATCTCTTTTTTTCCCGGGTGGTAGGGGGATGACAGGAGAAGGGAAGCGGGTGGTGAGAAAGGTACAGAGGGCAGGGTTTGGGGGCTGGGAAGGAAAGGGAAAAGATTAGGGTTTGGGGATGATGAAAGGGCTTTCTACGGGTAAGGATGGCAAAGGGTGGCAGTGACGGAAAGTCAGGCAACCTGTCCTGTCCGTCTTTTTGTATCGTGAATTGGAAAGACTGCAAGGGGGAGGGGAGTTGCTTGCGCCCTAAAGGAGGAGTTATTCAGATTCATTGCAGTGGGCGGCGGCTGCAAAACGCACCATTCTTCTTGTTTTGGCTCTGCAAAGCAGCCTTTTCAAGGGTTGGCTTGGGTGACAAAATGTCTTGTGTAGGCGTGGGTTTGTCTCCCTCTCGCTCTCTCTCCCTAAGATGTGTCCGGCATAGGCCAGGGTGCCACTCGAGGCCCAAACCAATTCTGGTTATCGCTTCTCGGCCTTTTGGCTAAGATCAAGTGTAGTATCTGTTCTTATCAGTTTAATATCTGATACGTCCCCTATCTGGGGACCATATATTAAATGGATTTTTAGAACAGGGAGATGGAAAAAGAGCTTGCTCTGTCCACTCCACGCATTGACCTGGTATTGCAGTACCTCCAGGAACGGTGCACCCCTTCTTAACCCAGTTTCCAAAAGCAGAACTCAATTCACCTGATTCATATTAGCCCGATTTAATGAATTGGAAGAAAGCATACGTCTTCATATGCACCTCAATTTGGCCCATTCACTTTTCACACTTCCTCCTTTTGTTTTTTATCTTTCACACTTTTGACTTTCTTTATTCATCCAAATAGCAAACTCATCACCACTCAACCTGACCAACTCGGCTATGTCCCCGTGCTGCAGTTCTCTGTCTTATCTAGATCATTTGCAATTGAATGGAATAGATCCCTTTTGGACAAAGTGGATTCACCTGCTGCTGCAGTGACCACAGGTGTGATAACATCTAGAATTGGCATCTGGTGCGATCTCTCCGCTTCCACTCCAAAGAAAGTTACCTGTTTATTCCTATCATGCATTGGTTTTTGGGGTTTTCTTTGAGTAATGATGATCTCTTTAGTAGTCTGTTGGCGCCCTCTCCTGGAGGAATAGTTTGCTTGCTCTTGGACATTCTAAAAGAGAGGTCATGATAGACATTGAGCTTCTGAGCTCAATTGGGGACAGTCATGGGTGATGAATGTTTGCAACCTACTGCGAAGCCTCATACCGCAATATAAGGAACGTCAAATACTAAGAAAGGGCGGCCTATGAAAGAATTACTACTTTCAATAAGTACACTTAAACGGCTAATTGGGAATAGAAAAACTGTAAAAAGCCCTCTGAGAAAGCCCCCCTCTAACCTTTGATAGTAAGCTTTTCTGTAGTCTGCCTGTTGATGTATTTTCCGTTTGAACTGTGCACAACATGAAGAGACGGAACACTGGCGGCTTGTCACAATGCCCCCCGATGACATCACAATAGCGCTGCTGCCTAGAAAACAAGCTGCGCAGAAGAAGTTGTTCTTTGGGTGGGAGGGTGGGCTAGTGGAAGGAGGGGGCAATCTCTTTTTTTCCCGGGTGGTAGGGGGATGACAGGAGAAGGGAAGCGGGTGGTGAGAAAGGTACAGAGGGCAGGGTTTGGGGGCTGGGAAGGAAAGGGAAAAGATTAGGGTTTGGGGATGATGAAAGGGCTTTCTACGGGTAAGGATGGCAAAGGGTGGCAGTGACGGAAAGTCAGGCAACCTGTCCTGTCCGTCTTTTTGTATCGTGAATTGGAAAGACTGCAAGGGGGAGGGGAGTTGCTTGCGCCCTAAAGGAGGAGTTATTCAGATTCATTGCAGTGGGCGGCGGCTGCAAAACGCACCATTCTTCTTGTTTTGGCTCTGCAAAGCAGCCTTTTCAAGGGTTGGCTTGGGTGACAAAATGTCTTGTGTAGGCGTGGGTTTGTCTCCCTCTCGCTCTCTCTCCCTAAGATGTGTCCGGCATAGGCCAGGGTGCCACTCGAGGCCCAAACCAATTCTGGTTATCGCTTCTCGGCCTTTTGGCTAAGATCAAGTGTAGTATCTGTGAGGCTCGGCAGATGCAATGCACACTGGAAGGTTGCGCTTGCTAGTACTCTGGATGTATAGTATATTCATCTAGAGGAAAACATGGCCCTACCAGGATCGAGGCTATTAGACTGAGTAAGTGTGGGGGCTATGGTGCAATGTGCCCCAGGACTGACGACCCTGGAGTGAGTCTGAGCTTGCTGGCTTGGGACCCCGGCGAGCCTTGGGCTCTGTAGCACACCGTACCTTGCCCTTTCATACTTTCTGAGCATATTGCTCTATCCCGGCCTTCTGGCTAGGAAGGGAAATTTTTATAATCATGGTCGGAGGTCCGTTCAGCTTTGGGCTGAGAAACCAACACCCGGTTGGAGGTCCGGGTCAGCTTCGGCTGAGAAACCAACACCCGGTTTGAGGTCCGGGTCAGCTTCGGCTGAGAAACCAACACCCGGTTGGAGGTCCGGGTCAGCTTCGGCTGAGAAACCAACACCCGGTTGGAGGTCCGGGTCAGCTTCGGCTGAGAAACCAACACCCGGTTGGAGGTCCGGTTAGCCTTGGGCTGAGAAACTAACACCGGTTGACGGTCCGGGCAGTTTCGGCTGCGAAACCAACAACTAGTAGCTCTCTACTCCACTTGGGTAAGATGCCTGGGTGGACGCTGGGAGCAACGACAAGGCTCAACCAGGCTTCGGCTTGGGGGAGCACCGAAGATCCCTGACCCTTGCTGTGGCCTTCTGGCTCGGAGGGACGGGGTTGATTTTTGGGGACCCTCTCCTCACGGAAGGGTCCACACGAATCCTAGCCTTTGCACTGTTTTTGGTGTGACTTCGGTCATGCATTTTTTGCGGTGCTTTGGAAAGCTTCATTAAATCAAAAATCTGTTCTTATCAGTTTAATATCTGATACGTCCCCTATCTGGGGACCATATATTAAATGGATTTTTAGAACAGGGAGATGGAAAAAGAGCTTGCTCTGTCCACTCCACGCATTGACCTGGTATTGCAGTACCTCCAGGAACGGTGCACCCCTTCTTAACCCAGTTTCCAAAAGCAGAACTCAATTCACCTGATTCATATTAGCCCGATTTAATGAATTGGAAGAAAGCATACGTCTTCATATGCACCTCAATTTGGCCCATTCACTTTTCACACTTCCTCCTTTTGTTTTTTATCTTTCACACTTTTGACTTTCTTTATTCATCCAAATAGCAAACTCATCACCACTCAACCTGACCAACTCGGCTATGTCCCCGTGCTGCAGTTCTCTGTCTTATCTAGATCATTTGCAATTGAATGGAATAGATCCCTTTTGGACAAAGTGGATTCACCTGCTGCTGCAGTGACCACAGGTGTGATAACATCTAGAATTGGCATCTGGTGCGATCTCTCCGCTTCCACTCCAAAGAAAGTTACCTGTTTATTCCTATCATGCATTGGTTTTTGGGGTTTTCTTTGAGTAATGATGATCTCTTTAGTAGTCTGTTGGCGCCCTCTCCTGGAGGAATAGTTTGCTTGCTCTTGGACATTCTAAAAGAGAGGTCATGATAGACATTGAGCTTCTGAGCTCAATTGGGGACAGTCATGGGTGATGAATGTTTGCAACCTACTGCGAAGCCTCATACCGCAATATAAGGAACGTCAAATACTAAGAAAGGGCGGCCTATGAAAGAATTACTACTTTCAATAAGTACACTTAAACGGCTAATTGGGAATAGAAAAACTGTAAAAAGCCCTCTGAGAAAGCCCCCCTCTAACCTTTGATAGTAAGCTTTTCTGTAGTCTGCCTGTTGATGTATTTTCCGTTTGAACTGTGCACAACATGAAGAGACGGAACACTGGCGGCTTGTCACAATGCCCCCCGATGACATCACAATAGCGCTGCTGCCTAGAAAACAAGCTGCGCAGAAGAAGTTGTTCTTTGGGTGGGAGGGTGGGCTAGTGGAAGGAGGGGGCAATCTCTTTTTTTCCCGGGTGGTAGGGGGATGACAGGAGAAGGGAAGCGGGTGGTGAGAAAGGTACAGAGGGCAGGGTTTGGGGGCTGGGAAGGAAAGGGAAAAGATTAGGGTTTGGGGATGATGAAAGGGCTTTCTACGGGTAAGGATGGCAAAGGGTGGCAGTGACGGAAAGTCAGGCAACCTGTCCTGTCCGTCTTTTTGTATCGTGAATTGGAAAGACTGCAAGGGGGAGGGGAGTTGCTTGCGCCCTAAAGGAGGAGTTATTCAGATTCATTGCAGTGGGCGGCGGCTGCAAAACGCACCATTCTTCTTGTTTTGGCTCTGCAAAGCAGCCTTTTCAAGGGTTGGCTTGGGTGACAAAATGTCTTGTGTAGGCGTGGGTTTGTCTCCCTCTCGCTCTCTCTCCCTAAGATGTGTCCGGCATAGGCCAGGGTGCCACTCGAGGCCCAAACCAATTCTGGTTATCGCTTCTCGGCCTTTTGGCTAAGATCAAGTGTAGTATCTGTTCTTATCAGTTTAATATCTGATACGTCCCCTATCTGGGGACCATATATTAAATGGATTTTTAGAACAGGGAGATGGAAAAAGAGCTTGCTCTGTCCACTCCACGCATTGACCTGGTATTGCAGTACCTCCAGGAACGGTGCACCCCTTCTTAACCCAGTTTCCAAAAGCAGAACTCAATTCACCTGATTCATATTAGCCCGATTTAATGAATTGGAAGAAAGCATACGTCTTCATATGCACCTCAATTTGGCCCATTCACTTTTCACACTTCCTCCTTTTGTTTTTTATCTTTCACACTTTTGACTTTCTTTATTCATCCAAATAGCAAACTCATCACCACTCAACCTGACCAACTCGGCTATGTCCCCGTGCTGCAGTTCTCTGTCTTATCTAGATCATTTGCAATTGAATGGAATAGATCCCTTTTGGACAAAGTGGATTCACCTGCTGCTGCAGTGACCACAGGTGTGATAACATCTAGAATTGGCATCTGGTGCGATCTCTCCGCTTCCACTCCAAAGAAAGTTACCTGTTTATTCCTATCATGCATTGGTTTTTGGGGTTTTCTTTGAGTAATGATGATCTCTTTAGTAGTCTGTTGGCGCCCTCTCCTGGAGGAATAGTTTGCTTGCTCTTGGACATTCTAAAAGAGAGGTCATGATAGACATTGAGCTTCTGAGCTCAATTGGGGACAGTCATGGGTGATGAATGTTTGCAACCTACTGCGAAGCCTCATACCGCAATATAAGGAACGTCAAATACTAAGAAAGGGCGGCCTATGAAAGAATTACTACTTTCAATAAGTACACTTAAACGGCTAATTGGGAATAGAAAAACTGTAAAAAGCCCTCTGAGAAAGCCCCCCTCTAACCTTTGATAGTAAGCTTTTCTGTAGTCTGCCTGTTGATGTATTTTCCGTTTGAACTGTGCACAACATGAAGAGACGGAACACTGGCGGCTTGTCACAATGCCCCCCGATGACATCACAATAGCGCTGCTGCCTAGAAAACAAGCTGCGCAGAAGAAGTTGTTCTTTGGGTGGGAGGGTGGGCTAGTGGAAGGAGGGGGCAATCTCTTTTTTTCCCGGGTGGTAGGGGGATGACAGGAGAAGGGAAGCGGGTGGTGAGAAAGGTACAGAGGGCAGGGTTTGGGGGCTGGGAAGGAAAGGGAAAAGATTAGGGTTTGGGGATGATGAAAGGGCTTTCTACGGGTAAGGATGGCAAAGGGTGGCAGTGACGGAAAGTCAGGCAACCTGTCCTGTCCGTCTTTTTGTATCGTGAATTGGAAAGACTGCAAGGGGGAGGGGAGTTGCTTGCGCCCTAAAGGAGGAGTTATTCAGATTCATTGCAGTGGGCGGCGGCTGCAAAACGCACCATTCTTCTTGTTTTGGCTCTGCAAAGCAGCCTTTTCAAGGGTTGGCTTGGGTGACAAAATGTCTTGTGTAGGCGTGGGTTTGTCTCCCTCTCGCTCTCTCTCCCTAAGATGTGTCCGGCATAGGCCAGGGTGCCACTCGAGGCCCAAACCAATTCTGGTTATCGCTTCTCGGCCTTTTGGCTAAGATCAAGTGTAGTATCTGTTCTTATCAGTTTAATATCTGATACGTCCCCTATCTGGGGACCATATATTAAATGGATTTTTAGAACAGGGAGATGGAAAAAGAGCTTGCTCTGTCCACTCCACGCATTGACCTGGTATTGCAGTACCTCCAGGAACGGTGCACCCCTTCTTAACCCAGTTTCCAAAAGCAGAACTCAATTCACCTGATTCATATTAGCCCGATTTAATGAATTGGAAGAAAGCATACGTCTTCATATGCACCTCAATTTGGCCCATTCACTTTTCACACTTCCTCCTTTTGTTTTTTATCTTTCACACTTTTGACTTTCTTTATTCATCCAAATAGCAAACTCATCACCACTCAACCTGACCAACTCGGCTATGTCCCCGTGCTGCAGTTCTCTGTCTTATCTAGATCATTTGCAATTGAATGGAATAGATCCCTTTTGGACAAAGTGGATTCACCTGCTGCTGCAGTGACCACAGGTGTGATAACATCTAGAATTGGCATCTGGTGCGATCTCTCCGCTTCCACTCCAAAGAAAGTTACCTGTTTATTCCTATCATGCATTGGTTTTTGGGGTTTTCTTTGAGTAATGATGATCTCTTTAGTAGTCTGTTGGCGCCCTCTCCTGGAGGAATAGTTTGCTTGCTCTTGGACATTCTAAAAGAGAGGTCATGATAGACATTGAGCTTCTGAGCTCAATTGGGGACAGTCATGGGTGATGAATGTTTGCAACCTACTGCGAAGCCTCATACCGCAATATAAGGAACGTCAAATACTAAGAAAGGGCGGCCTATGAAAGAATTACTACTTTCAATAAGTACACTTAAACGGCTAATTGGGAATAGAAAAACTGTAAAAAGCCCTCTGAGAAAGCCCCCCTCTAACCTTTGATAGTAAGCTTTTCTGTAGTCTGCCTGTTGATGTATTTTCCGTTTGAACTGTGCACAACATGAAGAGACGGAACACTGGCGGCTTGTCACAATGCCCCCCGATGACATCACAATAGCGCTGCTGCCTAGAAAACAAGCTGCGCAGAAGAAGTTGTTCTTTGGGTGGGAGGGTGGGCTAGTGGAAGGAGGGGGCAATCTCTTTTTTTCCCGGGTGGTAGGGGGATGACAGGAGAAGGGAAGCGGGTGGTGAGAAAGGTACAGAGGGCAGGGTTTGGGGGCTGGGAAGGAAAGGGAAAAGATTAGGGTTTGGGGATGATGAAAGGGCTTTCTACGGGTAAGGATGGCAAAGGGTGGCAGTGACGGAAAGTCAGGCAACCTGTCCTGTCCGTCTTTTTGTATCGTGAATTGGAAAGACTGCAAGGGGGAGGGGAGTTGCTTGCGCCCTAAAGGAGGAGTTATTCAGATTCATTGCAGTGGGCGGCGGCTGCAAAACGCACCATTCTTCTTGTTTTGGCTCTGCAAAGCAGCCTTTTCAAGGGTTGGCTTGGGTGACAAAATGTCTTGTGTAGGCGTGGGTTTGTCTCCCTCTCGCTCTCTCTCCCTAAGATGTGTCCGGCATAGGCCAGGGTGCCACTCGAGGCCCAAACCAATTCTGGTTATCGCTTCTCGGCCTTTTGGCTAAGATCAAGTGTAGTATCTGTTCTTATCAGTTTAATATCTGATACGTCCCCTATCTGGGGACCATATATTAAATGGATTTTTAGAACAGGGAGATGGAAAAAGAGCTTGCTCTGTCCACTCCACGCATTGACCTGGTATTGCAGTACCTCCAGGAACGGTGCACCCCTTCTTAACCCAGTTTCCAAAAGCAGAACTCAATTCACCTGATTCATATTAGCCCGATTTAATGAATTGGAAGAAAGCATACGTCTTCATATGCACCTCAATTTGGCCCATTCACTTTTCACACTTCCTCCTTTTGTTTTTTATCTTTCACACTTTTGACTTTCTTTATTCATCCAAATAGCAAACTCATCACCACTCAACCTGACCAACTCGGCTATGTCCCCGTGCTGCAGTTCTCTGTCTTATCTAGATCATTTGCAATTGAATGGAATAGATCCCTTTTGGACAAAGTGGATTCACCTGCTGCTGCAGTGACCACAGGTGTGATAACATCTAGAATTGGCATCTGGTGCGATCTCTCCGCTTCCACTCCAAAGAAAGTTACCTGTTTATTCCTATCATGCATTGGTTTTTGGGGTTTTCTTTGAGTAATGATGATCTCTTTAGTAGTCTGTTGGCGCCCTCTCCTGGAGGAATAGTTTGCTTGCTCTTGGACATTCTAAAAGAGAGGTCATGATAGACATTGAGCTTCTGAGCTCAATTGGGGACAGTCATGGGTGATGAATGTTTGCAACCTACTGCGAAGCCTCATACCGCAATATAAGGAACGTCAAATACTAAGAAAGGGCGGCCTATGAAAGAATTACTACTTTCAATAAGTACACTTAAACGGCTAATTGGGAATAGAAAAACTGTAAAAAGCCCTCTGAGAAAGCCCCCCTCTAACCTTTGATAGTAAGCTTTTCTGTAGTCTGCCTGTTGATGTATTTTCCGTTTGAACTGTGCACAACATGAAGAGACGGAACACTGGCGGCTTGTCACAATGCCCCCCGATGACATCACAATAGCGCTGCTGCCTAGAAAACAAGCTGCGCAGAAGAAGTTGTTCTTTGGGTGGGAGGGTGGGCTAGTGGAAGGAGGGGGCAATCTCTTTTTTTCCCGGGTGGTAGGGGGATGACAGGAGAAGGGAAGCGGGTGGTGAGAAAGGTACAGAGGGCAGGGTTTGGGGGCTGGGAAGGAAAGGGAAAAGATTAGGGTTTGGGGATGATGAAAGGGCTTTCTACGGGTAAGGATGGCAAAGGGTGGCAGTGACGGAAAGTCAGGCAACCTGTCCTGTCCGTCTTTTTGTATCGTGAATTGGAAAGACTGCAAGGGGGAGGGGAGTTGCTTGCGCCCTAAAGGAGGAGTTATTCAGATTCATTGCAGTGGGCGGCGGCTGCAAAACGCACCATTCTTCTTGTTTTGGCTCTGCAAAGCAGCCTTTTCAAGGGTTGGCTTGGGTGACAAAATGTCTTGTGTAGGCGTGGGTTTGTCTCCCTCTCGCTCTCTCTCCCTAAGATGTGTCCGGCATAGGCCAGGGTGCCACTCGAGGCCCAAACCAATTCTGGTTATCGCTTCTCGGCCTTTTGGCTAAGATCAAGTGTAGTATCTGTTCTTATCAGTTTAATATCTGATACGTCCCCTATCTGGGGACCATATATTAAATGGATTTTTAGAACAGGGAGATGGAAAAAGAGCTTGCTCTGTCCACTCCACGCATTGACCTGGTATTGCAGTACCTCCAGGAACGGTGCACCCCTTCTTAACCCAGTTTCCAAAAGCAGAACTCAATTCACCTGATTCATATTAGCCCGATTTAATGAATTGGAAGAAAGCATACGTCTTCATATGCACCTCAATTTGGCCCATTCACTTTTCACACTTCCTCCTTTTGTTTTTTATCTTTCACACTTTTGACTTTCTTTATTCATCCAAATAGCAAACTCATCACCACTCAACCTGACCAACTCGGCTATGTCCCCGTGCTGCAGTTCTCTGTCTTATCTAGATCATTTGCAATTGAATGGAATAGATCCCTTTTGGACAAAGTGGATTCACCTGCTGCTGCAGTGACCACAGGTGTGATAACATCTAGAATTGGCATCTGGTGCGATCTCTCCGCTTCCACTCCAAAGAAAGTTACCTGTTTATTCCTATCATGCATTGGTTTTTGGGGTTTTCTTTGAGTAATGATGATCTCTTTAGTAGTCTGTTGGCGCCCTCTCCTGGAGGAATAGTTTGCTTGCTCTTGGACATTCTAAAAGAGAGGTCATGATAGACATTGAGCTTCTGAGCTCAATTGGGGACAGTCATGGGTGATGAATGTTTGCAACCTACTGCGAAGCCTCATACCGCAATATAAGGAACGTCAAATACTAAGAAAGGGCGGCCTATGAAAGAATTACTACTTTCAATAAGTACACTTAAACGGCTAATTGGGAATAGAAAAACTGTAAAAAGCCCTCTGAGAAAGCCCCCCTCTAACCTTTGATAGTAAGCTTTTCTGTAGTCTGCCTGTTGATGTATTTTCCGTTTGAACTGTGCACAACATGAAGAGACGGAACACTGGCGGCTTGTCACAATGCCCCCCGATGACATCACAATAGCGCTGCTGCCTAGAAAACAAGCTGCGCAGAAGAAGTTGTTCTTTGGGTGGGAGGGTGGGCTAGTGGAAGGAGGGGGCAATCTCTTTTTTTCCCGGGTGGTAGGGGGATGACAGGAGAAGGGAAGCGGGTGGTGAGAAAGGTACAGAGGGCAGGGTTTGGGGGCTGGGAAGGAAAGGGAAAAGATTAGGGTTTGGGGATGATGAAAGGGCTTTCTACGGGTAAGGATGGCAAAGGGTGGCAGTGACGGAAAGTCAGGCAACCTGTCCTGTCCGTCTTTTTGTATCGTGAATTGGAAAGACTGCAAGGGGGAGGGGAGTTGCTTGCGCCCTAAAGGAGGAGTTATTCAGATTCATTGCAGTGGGCGGCGGCTGCAAAACGCACCATTCTTCTTGTTTTGGCTCTGCAAAGCAGCCTTTTCAAGGGTTGGCTTGGGTGACAAAATGTCTTGTGTAGGCGTGGGTTTGTCTCCCTCTCGCTCTCTCTCCCTAAGATGTGTCCGGCATAGGCCAGGGTGCCACTCGAGGCCCAAACCAATTCTGGTTATCGCTTCTCGGCCTTTTGGCTAAGATCAAGTGTAGTATCTGTTCTTATCAGTTTAATATCTGATACGTCCCCTATCTGGGGACCATATATTAAATGGATTTTTAGAACAGGGAGATGGAAAAAGAGCTTGCTCTGTCCACTCCACGCATTGACCTGGTATTGCAGTACCTCCAGGAACGGTGCACCCCTTCTTAACCCAGTTTCCAAAAGCAGAACTCAATTCACCTGATTCATATTAGCCCGATTTAATGAATTGGAAGAAAGCATACGTCTTCATATGCACCTCAATTTGGCCCATTCACTTTTCACACTTCCTCCTTTTGTTTTTTATCTTTCACACTTTTGACTTTCTTTATTCATCCAAATAGCAAACTCATCACCACTCAACCTGACCAACTCGGCTATGTCCCCGTGCTGCAGTTCTCTGTCTTATCTAGATCATTTGCAATTGAATGGAATAGATCCCTTTTGGACAAAGTGGATTCACCTGCTGCTGCAGTGACCACAGGTGTGATAACATCTAGAATTGGCATCTGGTGCGATCTCTCCGCTTCCACTCCAAAGAAAGTTACCTGTTTATTCCTATCATGCATTGGTTTTTGGGGTTTTCTTTGAGTAATGATGATCTCTTTAGTAGTCTGTTGGCGCCCTCTCCTGGAGGAATAGTTTGCTTGCTCTTGGACATTCTAAAAGAGAGGTCATGATAGACATTGAGCTTCTGAGCTCAATTGGGGACAGTCATGGGTGATGAATGTTTGCAACCTACTGCGAAGCCTCATACCGCAATATAAGGAACGTCAAATACTAAGAAAGGGCGGCCTATGAAAGAATTACTACTTTCAATAAGTACACTTAAACGGCTAATTGGGAATAGAAAAACTGTAAAAAGCCCTCTGAGAAAGCCCCCCTCTAACCTTTGATAGTAAGCTTTTCTGTAGTCTGCCTGTTGATGTATTTTCCGTTTGAACTGTGCACAACATGAAGAGACGGAACACTGGCGGCTTGTCACAATGCCCCCCGATGACATCACAATAGCGCTGCTGCCTAGAAAACAAGCTGCGCAGAAGAAGTTGTTCTTTGGGTGGGAGGGTGGGCTAGTGGAAGGAGGGGGCAATCTCTTTTTTTCCCGGGTGGTAGGGGGATGACAGGAGAAGGGAAGCGGGTGGTGAGAAAGGTACAGAGGGCAGGGTTTGGGGGCTGGGAAGGAAAGGGAAAAGATTAGGGTTTGGGGATGATGAAAGGGCTTTCTACGGGTAAGGATGGCAAAGGGTGGCAGTGACGGAAAGTCAGGCAACCTGTCCTGTCCGTCTTTTTGTATCGTGAATTGGAAAGACTGCAAGGGGGAGGGGAGTTGCTTGCGCCCTAAAGGAGGAGTTATTCAGATTCATTGCAGTGGGCGGCGGCTGCAAAACGCACCATTCTTCTTGTTTTGGCTCTGCAAAGCAGCCTTTTCAAGGGTTGGCTTGGGTGACAAAATGTCTTGTGTAGGCGTGGGTTTGTCTCCCTCTCGCTCTCTCTCCCTAAGATGTGTCCGGCATAGGCCAGGGTGCCACTCGAGGCCCAAACCAATTCTGGTTATCGCTTCTCGGCCTTTTGGCTAAGATCAAGTGTAGTATCTGTTCTTATCAGTTTAATATCTGATACGTCCCCTATCTGGGGACCATATATTAAATGGATTTTTAGAACAGGGAGATGGAAAAAGAGCTTGCTCTGTCCACTCCACGCATTGACCTGGTATTGCAGTACCTCCAGGAACGGTGCACCCCTTCTTAACCCAGTTTCCAAAAGCAGAACTCAATTCACCTGATTCATATTAGCCCGATTTAATGAATTGGAAGAAAGCATACGTCTTCATATGCACCTCAATTTGGCCCATTCACTTTTCACACTTCCTCCTTTTGTTTTTTATCTTTCACACTTTTGACTTTCTTTATTCATCCAAATAGCAAACTCATCACCACTCAACCTGACCAACTCGGCTATGTCCCCGTGCTGCAGTTCTCTGTCTTATCTAGATCATTTGCAATTGAATGGAATAGATCCCTTTTGGACAAAGTGGATTCACCTGCTGCTGCAGTGACCACAGGTGTGATAACATCTAGAATTGGCATCTGGTGCGATCTCTCCGCTTCCACTCCAAAGAAAGTTACCTGTTTATTCCTATCATGCATTGGTTTTTGGGGTTTTCTTTGAGTAATGATGATCTCTTTAGTAGTCTGTTGGCGCCCTCTCCTGGAGGAATAGTTTGCTTGCTCTTGGACATTCTAAAAGAGAGGTCATGATAGACATTGAGCTTCTGAGCTCAATTGGGGACAGTCATGGGTGATGAATGTTTGCAACCTACTGCGAAGCCTCATACCGCAATATAAGGAACGTCAAATACTAAGAAAGGGCGGCCTATGAAAGAATTACTACTTTCAATAAGTACACTTAAACGGCTAATTGGGAATAGAAAAACTGTAAAAAGCCCTCTGAGAAAGCCCCCCTCTAACCTTTGATAGTAAGCTTTTCTGTAGTCTGCCTGTTGATGTATTTTCCGTTTGAACTGTGCACAACATGAAGAGACGGAACACTGGCGGCTTGTCACAATGCCCCCCGATGACATCACAATAGCGCTGCTGCCTAGAAAACAAGCTGCGCAGAAGAAGTTGTTCTTTGGGTGGGAGGGTGGGCTAGTGGAAGGAGGGGGCAATCTCTTTTTTTCCCGGGTGGTAGGGGGATGACAGGAGAAGGGAAGCGGGTGGTGAGAAAGGTACAGAGGGCAGGGTTTGGGGGCTGGGAAGGAAAGGGAAAAGATTAGGGTTTGGGGATGATGAAAGGGCTTTCTACGGGTAAGGATGGCAAAGGGTGGCAGTGACGGAAAGTCAGGCAACCTGTCCTGTCCGTCTTTTTGTATCGTGAATTGGAAAGACTGCAAGGGGGAGGGGAGTTGCTTGCGCCCTAAAGGAGGAGTTATTCAGATTCATTGCAGTGGGCGGCGGCTGCAAAACGCACCATTCTTCTTGTTTTGGCTCTGCAAAGCAGCCTTTTCAAGGGTTGGCTTGGGTGACAAAATGTCTTGTGTAGGCGTGGGTTTGTCTCCCTCTCGCTCTCTCTCCCTAAGATGTGTCCGGCATAGGCCAGGGTGCCACTCGAGGCCCAAACCAATTCTGGTTATCGCTTCTCGGCCTTTTGGCTAAGATCAAGTGTAGTATCTGTTCTTATCAGTTTAATATCTGATACGTCCCCTATCTGGGGACCATATATTAAATGGATTTTTAGAACAGGGAGATGGAAAAAGAGCTTGCTCTGTCCACTCCACGCATTGACCTGGTATTGCAGTACCTCCAGGAACGGTGCACCCCTTCTTAACCCAGTTTCCAAAAGCAGAACTCAATTCACCTGATTCATATTAGCCCGATTTAATGAATTGGAAGAAAGCATACGTCTTCATATGCACCTCAATTTGGCCCATTCACTTTTCACACTTCCTCCTTTTGTTTTTTATATTTCACACTTTTGACTTTCTTTATTCATCCAAATAGCAAACTCATCACCACTCAACCTGACCAACTCGGCTATGTCCCCGTGCTGCAGTTCTCTGTCTTATCTAGATCATTTGCAATTGAATGGAATAGATCCCTTTTGGACAAAGTGGATTCACCTGCTGCTGCAGTGACCACAGGTGTGATAACATCTAGAATTGGCATCTGGTGCGATCTCTCCGCTTCCACTCCAAAGAAAGTTACCTGTTTATTCCTATCATGCATTGGTTTTTGGGGTTTTCTTTGAGTAATGATGATCTCTTTAGTAGTCTGTTGGCGCCCTCTCCTGGAGGAATAGTTTGCTTGCTCTTGGACATTCTAAAAGAGAGGTCATGATAGACATTGAGCTTCTGAGCTCAATTGGGGACAGTCATGGGTGATGAATGTTTGCAACCTACTGCGAAGCCTCATACCGCAATATAAGGAACGTCAAATACTAAGAAAGGGCGGCCTATGAAAGAATTACTACTTTCAATAAGTACACTTAAACGGCTAATTGGGAATAGAAAAACTGTAAAAAGCCCTCTGAGAAAGCCCCCCTCTAACCTTTGATAGTAAGCTTTTCTGTAGTCTGCCTGTTGATGTATTTTCCGTTTGAACTGTGCACAACATGAAGAGACGGAACACTGGCGGCTTGTCACAATGCCCCCCGATGACATCACAATAGCGCTGCTGCCTAGAAAACAAGCTGCGCAGAAGAAGTTGTTCTTTGGGTGGGAGGGTGGGCTAGTGGAAGGAGGGGGCAATCTCTTTTTTTCCCGGGTGGTAGGGGGATGACAGGAGAAGGGAAGCGGGTGGTGAGAAAGGTACAGAGGGCAGGGTTTGGGGGCTGGGAAGGAAAGGGAAAAGATTAGGGTTTGGGGATGATGAAAGGGCTTTCTACGGGTAAGGATGGCAAAGGGTGGCAGTGACGGAAAGTCAGGCAACCTGTCCTGTCCGTCTTTTTGTATCGTGAATTGGAAAGACTGCAAGGGGGAGGGGAGTTGCTTGCGCCCTAAAGGAGGAGTTATTCAGATTCATTGCAGTGGGCGGCGGCTGCAAAACGCACCATTCTTCTTGTTTTGGCTCTGCAAAGCAGCCTTTTCAAGGGTTGGCTTGGGTGACAAAATGTCTTGTGTAGGCGTGGGTTTGTCTCCCTCTCGCTCTCTCTCCCTAAGATGTGTCCGGCATAGGCCAGGGTGCCACTCGAGGCCCAAACCAATTCTGGTTATCGCTTCTCGGCCTTTTGGCTAAGATCAAGTGTAGTATCTGTTCTTATCAGTTTAATATCTGATACGTCCCCTATCTGGGGACCATATATTAAATGGA
Source organism: Anomaloglossus baeobatrachus (assembly GCF_048569485.1). Classification (NCBI taxonomy): domain Eukaryota; kingdom Metazoa; phylum Chordata; class Amphibia; order Anura; family Aromobatidae; genus Anomaloglossus; species Anomaloglossus baeobatrachus. Next base: position 136,530 of record NW_027442131.1, on the reverse strand, counting down.
TTTTTAGAACAGGGAGATGGAAAAAGAGCTTGCTCTGTCCACTCCACGCATTGACCTGGTATTGCAGTACCTCCAGGAACGGTGCACCCCTTCTTAACCCAGTTTCCAAAAGCAGAACTCAATTCACCTGATTCATATTAGCCCGATTTAATGAATTGGAAGAAAGCATACGTCTTCATATGCACCTCAATTTGGCCCATTCACTTTTCACACTTCCTCCTTTTGTTTTTTATCTTTCACACTTTTGACTTTCTTTATTCATCCAAATAGCAAACTCATCACCACTCAACCTGACCAACTCGGCTATGTCCCCGTGCTGCAGTTCTCTGTCTTATCTAGATCATTTGCAATTGAATGGAATAGATCCCTTTTGGACAAAGTGGATTCACCTGCTGCTGCAGTGACCACAGGTGTGATAACATCTAGAATTGGCATCTGGTGCGATCTCTCCGCTTCCACTCCAAAGAAAGTTACCTGTTTATTCCTATCATGCATTGGTTTTTGGGGTTTTCTTTGAGTAATGATGATCTCTTTAGTAGTCTGTTGGCGCCCTCTCCTGGAGGAATAGTTTGCTTGCTCTTGGACATTCTAAAAGAGAGGTCATGATAGACATTGAGCTTCTGAGCTCAATTGGGGACAGTCATGGGTGATGAATGTTTGCAACCTACTGCGAAGCCTCATACCGCAATATAAGGAACGTCAAATACTAAGAAAGGGCGGCCTATGAAAGAATTACTACTTTCAATAAGTACACTTAAACGGCTAATTGGGAATAGAAAAACTGTAAAAAGCCCTCTGAGAAAGCCCCCCTCTAACCTTTGATAGTAAGCTTTTCTGTAGTCTGCCTGTTGATGTATTTTCCGTTTGAACTGTGCACAACATGAAGAGACGGAACACTGGCGGCTTGTCACAATGCCCCCCGATGACATCACAATAGCGCTGCTGCCTAGAAAACAAGCTGCGCAGAAGAAGTTGTTCTTTGGGTGGGAGGGTGGGCTAGTGGAAGGAGGGGGCAATCTCTTTTTTTCCCGGGTGGTAGGGGGATGACAGGAGAAGGGAAGCGGGTGGTGAGAAAGGTACAGAGGGCAGGGTTTGGGGGCTGGGAAGGAAAGGGAAAAGATTAGGGTTTGGGGATGATGAAAGGGCTTTCTACGGGTAAGGATGGCAAAGGGTGGCAGTGACGGAAAGTCAGGCAACCTGTCCTGTCCGTCTTTTTGTATCGTGAATTGGAAAGACTGCAAGGGGGAGGGGAGTTGCTTGCGCCCTAAAGGAGGAGTTATTCAGATTCATTGCAGTGGGCGGCGGCTGCAAAACGCACCATTCTTCTTGTTTTGGCTCTGCAAAGCAGCCTTTTCAAGGGTTGGCTTGGGTGACAAAATGTCTTGTGTAGGCGTGGGTTTGTCTCCCTCTCGCTCTCTCTCCCTAAGATGTGTCCGGCATAGGCCAGGGTGCCACTCGAGGCCCAAACCAATTCTGGTTATCGCTTCTCGGCCTTTTGGCTAAGATCAAGTGTAGTATCTGTTCTTATCAGTTTAATATCTGATACGTCCCCTATCTGGGGACCATATATTAAATGGATTTTTAGAACAGGGAGATGGAAAAAGAGCTTGCTCTGTCCACTCCACGCATTGACCTGGTATTGCAGTACCTCCAGGAACGGTGCACCCCTTCTTAACCCAGTTTCCAAAAGCAGAACTCAATTCACCTGATTCATATTAGCCCGATTTAATGAATTGGAAGAAAGCATACGTCTTCATATGCACCTCAATTTGGCCCATTCACTTTTCACACTTCCTCCTTTTGTTTTTTATCTTTCACACTTTTGACTTTCTTTATTCATCCAAATAGCAAACTCATCACCACTCAACCTGACCAACTCGGCTATGTCCCCGTGCTGCAGTTCTCTGTCTTATCTAGATCATTTGCAATTGAATGGAATAGATCCCTTTTGGACAAAGTGGATTCACCTGCTGCTGCAGTGACCACAGGTGTGATAACATCTAGAATTGGCATCTGGTGCGATCTCTCCGCTTCCACTCCAAAGAAAGTTACCTGTTTATTCCTATCATGCATTGGTTTTTGGGGTTTTCTTTGAGTAATGATGATCTCTTTAGTAGTCTGTTGGCGCCCTCTCCTGGAGGAATAGTTTGCTTGCTCTTGGACATTCTAAAAGAGAGGTCATGATAGACATTGAGCTTCTGAGCTCAATTGGGGACAGTCATGGGTGATGAATGTTTGCAACCTACTGCGAAGCCTCATACCGCAATATAAGGAACGTCAAATACTAAGAAAGGGCGGCCTATGAAAGAATTACTACTTTCAATAAGTACACTTAAACGGCTAATTGGGAATAGAAAAACTGTAAAAAGCCCTCTGAGAAAGCCCCCCTCTAACCTTTGATAGTAAGCTTTTCTGTAGTCTGCCTGTTGATGTATTTTCCGTTTGAACTGTGCACAACATGAAGAGACGGAACACTGGCGGCTTGTCACAATGCCCCCCGATGACATCACAATAGCGCTGCTGCCTAGAAAACAAGCTGCGCAGAAGAAGTTGTTCTTTGGGTGGGAGGGTGGGCTAGTGGAAGGAGGGGGCAATCTCTTTTTTTCCCGGGTGGTAGGGGGATGACAGGAGAAGGGAAGCGGGTGGTGAGAAAGGTACAGAGGGCAGGGTTTGGGGGCTGGGAAGGAAAGGGAAAAGATTAGGGTTTGGGGATGATGAAAGGGCTTTCTACGGGTAAGGATGGCAAAGGGTGGCAGTGACGGAAAGTCAGGCAACCTGTCCTGTCCGTCTTTTTGTATCGTGAATTGGAAAGACTGCAAGGGGGAGGGGAGTTGCTTGCGCCCTAAAGGAGGAGTTATTCAGATTCATTGCAGTGGGCGGCGGCTGCAAAACGCACCATTCTTCTTGTTTTGGCTCTGCAAAGCAGCCTTTTCAAGGGTTGGCTTGGGTGACAAAATGTCTTGTGTAGGCGTGGGTTTGTCTCCCTCTCGCTCTCTCTCCCTAAGATGTGTCCGGCATAGGCCAGGGTGCCACTCGAGGCCCAAACCAATTCTGGTTATCGCTTCTCGGCCTTTTGGCTAAGATCAAGTGTAGTATCTGTTCTTATCAGTTTAATATCTGATACGTCCCCTATCTGGGGACCATATATTAAATGGATTTTTAGAACAGGGAGATGGAAAAAGAGCTTGCTCTGTCCACTCCACGCATTGACCTGGTATTGCAGTACCTCCAGGAACGGTGCACCCCTTCTTAACCCAGTTTCCAAAAGCAGAACTCAATTCACCTGATTCATATTAGCCCGATTTAATGAATTGGAAGAAAGCATACGTCTTCATATGCACCTCAATTTGGCCCATTCACTTTTCACACTTCCTCCTTTTGTTTTTTATCTTTCACACTTTTGACTTTCTTTATTCATCCAAATAGCAAACTCATCACCACTCAACCTGACCAACTCGGCTATGTCCCCGTGCTGCAGTTCTCTGTCTTATCTAGATCATTTGCAATTGAATGGAATAGATCCCTTTTGGACAAAGTGGATTCACCTGCTGCTGCAGTGACCACAGGTGTGATAACATCTAGAATTGGCATCTGGTGCGATCTCTCCGCTTCCACTCCAAAGAAAGTTACCTGTTTATTCCTATCATGCATTGGTTTTTGGGGTTTTCTTTGAGTAATGATGATCTCTTTAGTAGTCTGTTGGCGCCCTCTCCTGGAGGAATAGTTTGCTTGCTCTTGGACATTCTAAAAGAGAGGTCATGATAGACATTGAGCTTCTGAGCTCAATTGGGGACAGTCATGGGTGATGAATGTTTGCAACCTACTGCGAAGCCTCATACCGCAATATAAGGAACGTCAAATACTAAGAAAGGGCGGCCTATGAAAGAATTACTACTTTCAATAAGTACACTTAAACGGCTAATTGGGAATAGAAAAACTGTAAAAAGCCCTCTGAGAAAGCCCCCCTCTAACCTTTGATAGTAAGCTTTTCTGTAGTCTGCCTGTTGATGTATTTTCCGTTTGAACTGTGCACAACATGAAGAGACGGAACACTGGCGGCTTGTCACAATGCCCCCCGATGACATCACAATAGCGCTGCTGCCTAGAAAACAAGCTGCGCAGAAGAAGTTGTTCTTTGGGTGGGAGGGTGGGCTAGTGGAAGGAGGGGGCAATCTCTTTTTTTCCCGGGTGGTAGGGGGATGACAGGAGAAGGGAAGCGGGTGGTGAGAAAGGTACAGAGGGCAGGGTTTGGGGGCTGGGAAGGAAAGGGAAAAGATTAGGGTTTGGGGATGATGAAAGGGCTTTCTACGGGTAAGGATGGCAAAGGGTGGCAGTGACGGAAAGTCAGGCAACCTGTCCTGTCCGTCTTTTTGTATCGTGAATTGGAAAGACTGCAAGGGGGAGGGGAGTTGCTTGCGCCCTAAAGGAGGAGTTATTCAGATTCATTGCAGTGGGCGGCGGCTGCAAAACGCACCATTCTTCTTGTTTTGGCTCTGCAAAGCAGCCTTTTCAAGGGTTGGCTTGGGTGACAAAATGTCTTGTGTAGGCGTGGGTTTGTCTCCCTCTCGCTCTCTCTCCCTAAGATGTGTCCGGCATAGGCCAGGGTGCCACTCGAGGCCCAAACCAATTCTGGTTATCGCTTCTCGGCCTTTTGGCTAAGATCAAGTGTAGTGTTGTTCGAAGAGGTGGTTTAAGCTCCAGGCCACCTTAGCACAATGATACAATGCACACTGGAAGGTTGCGCTTGCTAGTACACTGGGTGGATAGTATATTCATCTAGTGGAAAACATGGCCCTACCAGGATCGAGGCTATTAGACTGAGTAAGGATGGGGGGCTATGGTACAACGTGCCCCAGGACTGACGACCCTGGAGTGAGTCTGAGCTTGCTGGCTTGGGACCCCGGCAAGCCTTGGGCTCTGTAGCACACCGTACCTTGCCTTTTCATACTTTTTGAGCATATTACCCTATCCCGGCCTTCTGGCTAGGAAGGGAAATTTTTATAATCCCGGTCGGAGGTCTGGTCAGCTTTGGGCTGAGAAACTAACACCCGGTTGGAGGTCCGGGTCAGCTTCGGCTGAAAAACCAACACCCGGTTGGATGTCTGGGTCAGCTTCGGCTGAGAAACCAACACCCGGTTGGAGGTCCGGTTAGCCTTGGGCTGAGAAACCAACACCGGTTGACGGTCCGGGCAGTTTCGGCTGCGAAACCAACAACTAGTAGCTCTCTACTCCACTTGGGTAAGATGCCTGGGTGGACGCTGGGAGCAACGACAAGGCTCAACCAGGCTTCGGCTTGGGGGAGCACCGAAGATCCCTAACCCTTGCTGTGGCCTTCTGGCTCGGAGGGACGGGGTTGATTTTTGGGGACCCTCTCCTCACGGTGGGGTCCACACGAATCCTAGCCTTTGCACTGTTTTTGGTGTGACTTCGGTCATGCATTTTTTGTGGTGCTTTGGAAAGCTTCATTAAATCAAAAATCTGTTCTTATCAGTTTAATATCTGATACGTCCCCTATCTGGGGACCATATATTAAATGGATTTTTAGAACAGGGAGATGGAAAAAGAGCTTGCTCTGTCCACTCCACGCATTGACCTGGTATTGCAGTACCTCCAGGAACGGTGCACCCCTTCTTAACCCAGTTTCCAAAAGCAGAACTCAATTCACCTGATTCATATTAGCCCGATTTAATGAATTGGAAGAAAGCATACGTCTTCATATGCACCTCAATTTGGCCCATTCACTTTTCACACTTCCTCCTTTTGTTTTTTATCTTTCACACTTTTGACTTTCTTTATTCATCCAAATAGCAAACTCATCACCACTCAACCTGACCAACTCGGCTATGTCCCCGTGCTGCAGTTCTCTGTCTTATCTAGATCATTTGCAATTGAATGGAATAGATCCCTTTTGGACAAAGTGGATTCACCTGCTGCTGCAGTGACCACAGGTGTGATAACATCTAGAATTGGCATCTGGTGCGATCTCTCCGCTTCCACTCCAAAGAAAGTTACCTGTTTATTCCTATCATGCATTGGTTTTTGGGGTTTTCTTTGAGTAATGATGATCTCTTTAGTAGTCTGTTGGCGCCCTCTCCTGGAGGAATAGTTTGCTTGCTCTTGGACATTCTAAAAGAGAGGTCATGATAGACATTGAGCTTCTGAGCTCAATTGGGGACAGTCATGGGTGATGAATGTTTGCAACCTACTGCGAAGCCTCATACCGCAATATAAGGAACGTCAAATACTAAGAAAGGGCGGCCTATGAAAGAATTACTACTTTCAATAAGTACACTTAAACGGCTAATTGGGAATAGAAAAACTGTAAAAAGCCCTCTGAGAAAGCCCCCCTCTAACCTTTGATAGTAAGCTTTTCTGTAGTCTGCCTGTTGATGTATTTTCCGTTTGAACTGTGCACAACATGAAGAGACGGAACACTGGCGGCTTGTCACAATGCCCCCCGATGACATCACAATAGCGCTGCTGCCTAGAAAACAAGCTGCGCAGAAGAAGTTGTTCTTTGGGTGGGAGGGTGGGCTAGTGGAAGGAGGGGGCAATCTCTTTTTTTCCCGGGTGGTAGGGGGATGACAGGAGAAGGGAAGCGGGTGGTGAGAAAGGTACAGAGGGCAGGGTTTGGGGGCTGGGAAGGAAAGGGAAAAGATTAGGGTTTGGGGATGATGAAAGGGCTTTCTACGGGTAAGGATGGCAAAGGGTGGCAGTGACGGAAAGTCAGGCAACCTGTCCTGTCCGTCTTTTTGTATCGTGAATTGGAAAGACTGCAAGGGGGAGGGGAGTTGCTTGCGCCCTAAAGGAGGAGTTATTCAGATTCATTGCAGTGGGCGGCGGCTGCAAAACGCACCATTCTTCTTGTTTTGGCTCTGCAAAGCAGCCTTTTCAAGGGTTGGCTTGGGTGACAAAATGTCTTGTGTAGGCGTGGGTTTGTCTCCCTCTCGCTCTCTCTCCCTAAGATGTGTCCGGCATAGGCCAGGGTGCCACTCGAGGCCCAAACCAATTCTGGTTATCGCTTCTCGGCCTTTTGGCTAAGATCAAGTGTAGTATCTGTTCTTATCAGTTTAATATCTGATACGTCCCCTATCTGGGGACCATATATTAAATGGATTTTTAGAACAGGGAGATGGAAAAAGAGCTTGCTCTGTCCACTCCACGCATTGACCTGGTATTGCAGTACCTCCAGGAACGGTGCACCCCTTCTTAACCCAGTTTCCAAAAGCAGAACTCAATTCACCTGATTCATATTAGCCCGATTTAATGAATTGGAAGAAAGCATACGTCTTCATATGCACCTCAATTTGGCCCATTCACTTTTCACACTTCCTCCTTTTGTTTTTTATCTTTCACACTTTTGACTTTCTTTATTCATCCAAATAGCAAACTCATCACCACTCAACCTGACCAACTCGGCTATGTCCCCGTGCTGCAGTTCTCTGTCTTATCTAGATCATTTGCAATTGAATGGAATAGATCCCTTTTGGACAAAGTGGATTCACCTGCTGCTGCAGTGACCACAGGTGTGATAACATCTAGAATTGGCATCTGGTGCGATCTCTCCGCTTCCACTCCAAAGAAAGTTACCTGTTTATTCCTATCATGCATTGGTTTTTGGGGTTTTCTTTGAGTAATGATGATCTCTTTAGTAGTCTGTTGGCGCCCTCTCCTGGAGGAATAGTTTGCTTGCTCTTGGACATTCTAAAAGAGAGGTCATGATAGACATTGAGCTTCTGAGCTCAATTGGGGACAGTCATGGGTGATGAATGTTTGCAACCTACTGCGAAGCCTCATACCGCAATATAAGGAACGTCAAATACTAAGAAAGGGCGGCCTATGAAAGAATTACTACTTTCAATAAGTACACTTAAACGGCTAATTGGGAATAGAAAAACTGTAAAAAGCCCTCTGAGAAAGCCCCCCTCTAACCTTTGATAGTAAGCTTTTCTGTAGTCTGCCTGTTGATGTATTTTCCGTTTGAACTGTGCACAACATGAAGAGACGGAACACTGGCGGCTTGTCACAATGCCCCCCGATGACATCACAATAGCGCTGCTGCCTAGAAAACAAGCTGCGCAGAAGAAGTTGTTCTTTGGGTGGGAGGGTGGGCTAGTGGAAGGAGGGGGCAATCTCTTTTTTTCCCGGGTGGTAGGGGGATGACAGGAGAAGGGAAGCGGGTGGTGAGAAAGGTACAGAGGGCAGGGTTTGGGGGCTGGGAAGGAAAGGGAAAAGATTAGGGTTTGGGGATGATGAAAGGGCTTTCTACGGGTAAGGATGGCAAAGGGTGGCAGTGACGGAAAGTCAGGCAACCTGTCCTGTCCGTCTTTTTGTATCGTGAATTGGAAAGACTGCAAGGGGGAGGGGAGTTGCTTGCGCCCTAAAGGAGGAGTTATTCAGATTCATTGCAGTGGGCGGCGGCTGCAAAACGCACCATTCTTCTTGTTTTGGCTCTGCAAAGCAGCCTTTTCAAGGGTTGGCTTGGGTGACAAAATGTCTTGTGTAGGCGTGGGTTTGTCTCCCTCTCGCTCTCTCTCCCTAAGATGTGTCCGGCATAGGCCAGGGTGCCACTCGAGGCCCAAACCAATTCTGGTTATCGCTTCTCGGCCTTTTGGCTAAGATCAAGTGTAGTATCTGTTCTTATCAGTTTAATATCTGATACGTCCCCTATCTGGGGACCATATATTAAATGGATTTTTAGAACAGGGAGATGGAAAAAGAGCTTGCTCTGTCCACTCCACGCATTGACCTGGTATTGCAGTACCTCCAGGAACGGTGCACCCCTTCTTAACCCAGTTTCCAAAAGCAGAACTCAATTCACCTGATTCATATTAGCCCGATTTAATGAATTGGAAGAAAGCATACGTCTTCATATGCACCTCAATTTGGCCCATTCACTTTTCACACTTCCTCCTTTTGTTTTTTATCTTTCACACTTTTGACTTTCTTTATTCATCCAAATAGCAAACTCATCACCACTCAACCTGACCAACTCGGCTATGTCCCCGTGCTGCAGTTCTCTGTCTTATCTAGATCATTTGCAATTGAATGGAATAGATCCCTTTTGGACAAAGTGGATTCACCTGCTGCTGCAGTGACCACAGGTGTGATAACATCTAGAATTGGCATCTGGTGCGATCTCTCCGCTTCCACTCCAAAGAAAGTTACCTGTTTATTCCTATCATGCATTGGTTTTTGGGGTTTTCTTTGAGTAATGATGATCTCTTTAGTAGTCTGTTGGCGCCCTCTCCTGGAGGAATAGTTTGCTTGCTCTTGGACATTCTAAAAGAGAGGTCATGATAGACATTGAGCTTCTGAGCTCAATTGGGGACAGTCATGGGTGATGAATGTTTGCAACCTACTGCGAAGCCTCATACCGCAATATAAGGAACGTCAAATACTAAGAAAGGGCGGCCTATGAAAGAATTACTACTTTCAATAAGTACACTTAAACGGCTAATTGGGAATAGAAAAACTGTAAAAAGCCCTCTGAGAAAGCCCCCCTCTAACCTTTGATAGTAAGCTTTTCTGTAGTCTGCCTGTTGATGTATTTTCCGTTTGAACTGTGCACAACATGAAGAGACGGAACACTGGCGGCTTGTCACAATGCCCCCCGATGACATCACAATAGCGCTGCTGCCTAGAAAACAAGCTGCGCAGAAGAAGTTGTTCTTTGGGTGGGAGGGTGGGCTAGTGGAAGGAGGGGGCAATCTCTTTTTTTCCCGGGTGGTAGGGGGATGACAGGAGAAGGGAAGCGGGTGGTGAGAAAGGTACAGAGGGCAGGGTTTGGGGGCTGGGAAGGAAAGGGAAAAGATTAGGGTTTGGGGATGATGAAAGGGCTTTCTACGGGTAAGGATGGCAAAGGGTGGCAGTGACGGAAAGTCAGGCAACCTGTCCTGTCCGTCTTTTTGTATCGTGAATTGGAAAGACTGCAAGGGGGAGGGGAGTTGCTTGCGCCCTAAAGGAGGAGTTATTCAGATTCATTGCAGTGGGCGGCGGCTGCAAAACGCACCATTCTTCTTGTTTTGGCTCTGCAAAGCAGCCTTTTCAAGGGTTGGCTTGGGTGACAAAATGTCTTGTGTAGGCGTGGGTTTGTCTCCCTCTCGCTCTCTCTCCCTAAGATGTGTCCGGCATAGGCCAGGGTGCCACTCGAGGCCCAAACCAATTCTGGTTATCGCTTCTCGGCCTTTTGGCTAAGATCAAGTGTAGTATCTGTTCTTATCAGTTTAATATCTGATACGTCCCCTATCTGGGGACCATATATTAAATGGATTTTTAGAACAGGGAGATGGAAAAAGAGCTTGCTCTGTCCACTCCACGCATTGACCTGGTATTGCAGTACCTCCAGGAACGGTGCACCCCTTCTTAACCCAGTTTCCAAAAGCAGAACTCAATTCACCTGATTCATATTAGCCCGATTTAATGAATTGGAAGAAAGCATACGTCTTCATATGCACCTCAATTTGGCCCATTCACTTTTCACACTTCCTCCTTTTGTTTTTTATCTTTCACACTTTTGACTTTCTTTATTCATCCAAATAGCAAACTCATCACCACTCAACCTGACCAACTCGGCTATGTCCCCGTGCTGCAGTTCTCTGTCTTATCTAGATCATTTGCAATTGAATGGAATAGATCCCTTTTGGACAAAGTGGATTCACCTGCTGCTGCAGTGACCACAGGTGTGATAACATCTAGAATTGGCATCTGGTGCGATCTCTCCGCTTCCACTCCAAAGAAAGTTACCTGTTTATTCCTATCATGCATTGGTTTTTGGGGTTTTCTTTGAGTAATGATGATCTCTTTAGTAGTCTGTTGGCGCCCTCTCCTGGAGGAATAGTTTGCTTGCTCTTGGACATTCTAAAAGAGAGGTCATGATAGACATTGAGCTTCTGAGCTCAATTGGGGACAGTCATGGGTGATGAATGTTTGCAACCTACTGCGAAGCCTCATACCGCAATATAAGGAACGTCAAATACTAAGAAAGGGCGGCCTATGAAAGAATTACTACTTTCAATAAGTACACTTAAACGGCTAATTGGGAATAGAAAAACTGTAAAAAGCCCTCTGAGAAAGCCCCCCTCTAACCTTTGATAGTAAGCTTTTCTGTAGTCTGCCTGTTGATGTATTTTCCGTTTGAACTGTGCACAACATGAAGAGACGGAACACTGGCGGCTTGTCACAATGCCCCCCGATGACATCACAATAGCGCTGCTGCCTAGAAAACAAGCTGCGCAGAAGAAGTTGTTCTTTGGGTGGGAGGGTGGGCTAGTGGAAGGAGGGGGCAATCTCTTTTTTTCCCGGGTGGTAGGGGGATGACAGGAGAAGGGAAGCGGGTGGTGAGAAAGGTACAGAGGGCAGGGTTTGGGGGCTGGGAAGGAAAGGGAAAAGATTAGGGTTTGGGGATGATGAAAGGGCTTTCTACGGGTAAGGATGGCAAAGGGTGGCAGTGACGGAAAGTCAGGCAACCTGTCCTGTCCGTCTTTTTGTATCGTGAATTGGAAAGACTGCAAGGGGGAGGGGAGTTGCTTGCGCCCTAAAGGAGGAGTTATTCAGATTCATTGCAGTGGGCGGCGGCTGCAAAACGCACCATTCTTCTTGTTTTGGCTCTGCAAAGCAGCCTTTTCAAGGGTTGGCTTGGGTGACAAAATGTCTTGTGTAGGCGTGGGTTTGTCTCCCTCTCGCTCTCTCTCCCTAAGATGTGTCCGGCATAGGCCAGGGTGCCACTCGAGGCCCAAACCAATTCTGGTTATCGCTTCTCGGCCTTTTGGCTAAGATCAAGTGTAGTATCTGTTCTTATCAGTTTAATATCTGATACGTCCCCTATCTGGGGACCATATATTAAATGGATTTTTAGAACAGGGAGATGGAAAAAGAGCTTGCTCTGTCCACTCCACGCATTGACCTGGTATTGCAGTACCTCCAGGAACGGTGCACCCCTTCTTAACCCAGTTTCCAAAAGCAGAACTCAATTCACCTGATTCATATTAGCCCGATTTAATGAATTGGAAGAAAGCATACGTCTTCATATGCACCTCAATTTGGCCCATTCACTTTTCACACTTCCTCCTTTTGTTTTTTATCTTTCACACTTTTGACTTTCTTTATTCATCCAAATAGCAAACTCATCACCACTCAACCTGACCAACTCGGCTATGTCCCCGTGCTGCAGTTCTCTGTCTTATCTAGATCATTTGCAATTGAATGGAATAGATCCCTTTTGGACAAAGTGGATTCACCTGCTGCTGCAGTGACCACAGGTGTGATAACATCTAGAATTGGCATCTGGTGCGATCTCTCCGCTTCCACTCCAAAGAAAGTTACCTGTTTATTCCTATCATGCATTGGTTTTTGGGGTTTTCTTTGAGTAATGATGATCTCTTTAGTAGTCTGTTGGCGCCCTCTCCTGGAGGAATAGTTTGCTTGCTCTTGGACATTCTAAAAGAGAGGTCATGATAGACATTGAGCTTCTGAGCTCAATTGGGGACAGTCATGGGTGATGAATGTTTGCAACCTACTGCGAAGCCTCATACCGCAATATAAGGAACGTCAAATACTAAGAAAGGGCGGCCTATGAAAGAATTACTACTTTCAATAAGTACACTTAAACGGCTAATTGGGAATAGAAAAACTGTAAAAAGCCCTCTGAGAAAGCCCCCCTCTAACCTTTGATAGTAAGCTTTTCTGTAGTCTGCCTGTTGATGTATTTTCCGTTTGAACTGTGCACAACATGAAGAGACGGAACACTGGCGGCTTGTCACAATGCCCCCCGATGACATCACAATAGCGCTGCTGCCTAGAAAACAAGCTGCGCAGAAGAAGTTGTTCTTTGGGTGGGAGGGTGGGCTAGTGGAAGGAGGGGGCAATCTCTTTTTTTCCCGGGTGGTAGGGGGATGACAGGAGAAGGGAAGCGGGTGGTGAGAAAGGTACAGAGGGCAGGGTTTGGGGGCTGGGAAGGAAAGGGAAAAGATTAGGGTTTGGGGATGATGAAAGGGCTTTCTACGGGTAAGGATGGCAAAGGGTGGCAGTGACGGAAAGTCAGGCAACCTGTCCTGTCCGTCTTTTTGTATCGTGAATTGGAAAGACTGCAAGGGGGAGGGGAGTTGCTTGCGCCCTAAAGGAGGAGTTATTCAGATTCATTGCAGTGGGCGGCGGCTGCAAAACGCACCATTCTTCTTGTTTTGGCTCTGCAAAGCAGCCTTTTCAAGGGTTGGCTTGGGTGACAAAATGTCTTGTGTAGGCGTGGGTTTGTCTCCCTCTCGCTCTCTCTCCCTAAGATGTGTCCGGCATAGGCCAGGGTGCCACTCGAGGCCCAAACCAATTCTGGTTATCGCTTCTCGGCCTTTTGGCTAAGATCAAGTGTAGTATCTGTTCTTATCAGTTTAATATCTGATACGTCCCCTATCTGGGGACCATATATTAAATGGATTTTTAGAACAGGGAGATGGAAAAAGAGCTTGCTCTGTCCACTCCACGCATTGACCTGGTATTGCAGTACCTCCAGGAACGGTGCACCCCTTCTTAACCCAGTTTCCAAAAGCAGAACTCAATTCACCTGATTCATATTAGCCCGATTTAATGAATTGGAAGAAAGCATACGTCTTCATATGCACCTCAATTTGGCCCATTCACTTTTCACACTTCCTCCTTTTGTTTTTTATCTTTCACACTTTTGACTTTCTTTATTCATCCAAATAGCAAACTCATCACCACTCAACCTGACCAACTCGGCTATGTCCCCGTGCTGCAGTTCTCTGTCTTATCTAGATCATTTGCAATTGAATGGAATAGATCCCTTTTGGACAAAGTGGATTCACCTGCTGCTGCAGTGACCACAGGTGTGATAACATCTAGAATTGGCATCTGGTGCGATCTCTCCGCTTCCACTCCAAAGAAAGTTACCTGTTTATTCCTATCATGCATTGGTTTTTGGGGTTTTCTTTGAGTAATGATGATCTCTTTAGTAGTCTGTTGGCGCCCTCTCCTGGAGGAATAGTTTGCTTGCTCTTGGACATTCTAAAAGAGAGGTCATGATAGACATTGAGCTTCTGAGCTCAATTGGGGACAGTCATGGGTGATGAATGTTTGCAACCTACTGCGAAGCCTCATACCGCAATATAAGGAACGTCAAATACTAAGAAAGGGCGGCCTATGAAAGAATTACTACTTTCAATAAGTACACTTAAACGGCTAATTGGGAATAGAAAAACTGTAAAAAGCCCTCTGAGAAAGCCCCCCTCTAACCTTTGATAGTAAGCTTTTCTGTAGTCTGCCTGTTGATGTATTTTCCGTTTGAACTGTGCACAACATGAAGAGACGGAACACTGGCGGCTTGTCACAATGCCCCCCGATGACATCACAATAGCGCTGCTGCCTAGAAAACAAGCTGCGCAGAAGAAGTTGTTCTTTGGGTGGGAGGGTGGGCTAGTGGAAGGAGGGGGCAATCTCTTTTTTTCCCGGGTGGTAGGGGGATGACAGGAGAAGGGAAGCGGGTGGTGAGAAAGGTACAGAGGGCAGGGTTTGGGGGCTGGGAAGGAAAGGGAAAAGATTAGGGTTTGGGGATGATGAAAGGGCTTTCTACGGGTAAGGATGGCAAAGGGTGGCAGTGACGGAAAGTCAGGCAACCTGTCCTGTCCGTCTTTTTGTATCGTGAATTGGAAAGACTGCAAGGGGGAGGGGAGTTGCTTGCGCCCTAAAGGAGGAGTTATTCAGATTCATTGCAGTGGGCGGCGGCTGCAAAACGCACCATTCTTCTTGTTTTGGCTCTGCAAAGCAGCCTTTTCAAGGGTTGGCTTGGGTGACAAAATGTCTTGTGTAGGCGTGGGTTTGTCTCCCTCTCGCTCTCTCTCCCTAAGATGTGTCCGGCATAGGCCAGGGTGCCACTCGAGGCCCAAACCAATTCTGGTTATCGCTTCTCGGCCTTTTGGCTAAGATCAAGTGTAGTATCTGTTCTTATCAGTTTAATATCTGATACGTCCCCTATCTGGGGACCATATATTAAATGGATTTTTAGAACAGGGAGATGGAAAAAGAGCTTGCTCTGTCCACTCCACGCATTGACCTGGTATTGCAGTACCTCCAGGAACGGTGCACCCCTTCTTAACCCAGTTTCCAAAAGCAGAACTCAATTCACCTGATTCATATTAGCCCGATTTAATGAATTGGAAGAAAGCATACGTCTTCATATGCACCTCAATTTGGCCCATTCACTTTTCACACTTCCTCCTTTTGTTTTTTATCTTTCACACTTTTGACTTTCTTTATTCATCCAAATAGCAAACTCATCACCACTCAACCTGACCAACTCGGCTATGTCCCCGTGCTGCAGTTCTCTGTCTTATCTAGATCATTTGCAATTGAATGGAATAGATCCCTTTTGGACAAAGTGGATTCACCTGCTGCTGCAGTGACCACAGGTGTGATAACATCTAGAATTGGCATCTGGTGCGATCTCTCCGCTTCCACTCCAAAGAAAGTTACCTGTTTATTCCTATCATGCATTGGTTTTTGGGGTTTTCTTTGAGTAATGATGATCTCTTTAGTAGTCTGTTGGCGCCCTCTCCTGGAGGAATAGTTTGCTTGCTCTTGGACATTCTAAAAGAGAGGTCATGATAGACATTGAGCTTCTGAGCTCAATTGGGGACAGTCATGGGTGATGAATGTTTGCAACCTACTGCGAAGCCTCATACCGCAATATAAGGAACGTCAAATACTAAGAAAGGGCGGCCTATGAAAGAATTACTACTTTCAATAAGTACACTTAAACGGCTAATTGGGAATAGAAAAACTGTAAAAAGCCCTCTGAGAAAGCCCCCCTCTAACCTTTGATAGTAAGCTTTTCTGTAGTCTGCCTGTTGATGTATTTTCCGTTTGAACTGTGCACAACATGAAGAGACGGAACACTGGCGGCTTGTCACAATGCCCCCCGATGACATCACAATAGCGCTGCTGCCTAGAAAACAAGCTGCGCAGAAGAAGTTGTTCTTTGGGTGGGAGGGTGGGCTAGTGGAAGGAGGGGGCAATCTCTTTTTTTCCCGGGTGGTAGGGGGATGACAGGAGAAGGGAAGCGGGTGGTGAGAAAGGTACAGAGGGCAGGGTTTGGGGGCTGGGAAGGAAAGGGAAAAGATTAGGGTTTGGGGATGATGAAAGGGCTTTCTACGGGTAAGGATGGCAAAGGGTGGCAGTGACGGAAAGTCAGGCAACCTGTCCTGTCCGTCTTTTTGTATCGTGAATTGGAAAGACTGCAAGGGGGAGGGGAGTTGCTTGCGCCCTAAAGGAGGAGTTATTCAGATTCATTGCAGTGGGCGGCGGCTGCAAAACGCACCATTCTTCTTGTTTTGGCTCTGCAAAGCAGCCTTTTCAAGGGTTGGCTTGGGTGACAAAATGTCTTGTGTAGGCGTGGGTTTGTCTCCCTCTCGCTCTCTCTCCCTAAGATGTGTCCGGCATAGGCCAGGGTGCCACTCGAGGCCCAAACCAATTCTGGTTATCGCTTCTCGGCCTTTTGGCTAAGATCAAGTGTAGTATCTGTTCTTATCAGTTTAATATCTGATACGTCCCCTATCTGGGGACCATATATTAAATGGATTTTTAGAACAGGGAGATGGAAAAAGAGCTTGCTCTGTCCACTCCACGCATTGACCTGGTATTGCAGTACCTCCAGGAACGGTGCACCCCTTCTTAACCCAGTTTCCAAAAGCAGAACTCAATTCACCTGATTCATATTAGCCCGATTTAATGAATTGGAAGAAAGCATACGTCTTCATATGCACCTCAATTTGGCCCATTCACTTTTCACACTTCCTCCTTTTGTTTTTTATCTTTCACACTTTTGACTTTCTTTATTCATCCAAATAGCAAACTCATCACCACTCAACCTGACCAACTCGGCTATGTCCCCGTGCTGCAGTTCTCTGTCTTATCTAGATCATTTGCAATTGAATGGAATAGATCCCTTTTGGACAAAGTGGATTCACCTGCTGCTGCAGTGACCACAGGTGTGATAACATCTAGAATTGGCATCTGGTGCGATCTCTCCGCTTCCACTCCAAAGAAAGTTACCTGTTTATTCCTATCATGCATTGGTTTTTGGGGTTTTCTTTGAGTAATGATGATCTCTTTAGTAGTCTGTTGGCGCCCTCTCCTGGAGGAATAGTTTGCTTGCTCTTGGACATTCTAAAAGAGAGGTCATGATAGACATTGAGCTTCTGAGCTCAATTGGGGACAGTCATGGGTGATGAATGTTTGCAACCTACTGCGAAGCCTCATACCGCAATATAAGGAACGTCAAATACTAAGAAAGGGCGGCCTATGAAAGAATTACTACTTTCAATAAGTACACTTAAACGGCTAATTGGGAATAGAAAAACTGTAAAAAGCCCTCTGAGAAAGCCCCCCTCTAACCTTTGATAGTAAGCTTTTCTGTAGTCTGCCTGTTGATGTATTTTCCGTTTGAACTGTGCACAACATGAAGAGACGGAACACTGGCGGCTTGTCACAATGCCCCCCGATGACATCACAATAGCGCTGCTGCCTAGAAAACAAGCTGCGCAGAAGAAGTTGTTCTTTGGGTGGGAGGGTGGGCTAGTGGAAGGAGGGGGCAATCTCTTTTTTTCCCGGGTGGTAGGGGGATGACAGGAGAAGGGAAGCGGGTGGTGAGAAAGGTACAGAGGGCAGGGTTTGGGGGCTGGGAAGGAAAGGGAAAAGATTAGGGTTTGGGGATGATGAAAGGGCTTTCTACGGGTAAGGATGGCAAAGGGTGGCAGTGACGGAAAGTCAGGCAACCTGTCCTGTCCGTCTTTTTGTATCGTGAATTGGAAAGACTGCAAGGGGGAGGGGAGTTGCTTGCGCCCTAAAGGAGGAGTTATTCAGATTCATTGCAGTGGGCGGCGGCTGCAAAACGCACCATTCTTCTTGTTTTGGCTCTGCAAAGCAGCCTTTTCAAGGGTTGGCTTGGGTGACAAAATGTCTTGTGTAGGCGTGGGTTTGTCTCCCTCTCGCTCTCTCTCCCTAAGATGTGTCCGGCATAGGCCAGGGTGCCACTCGAGGCCCAAACCAATTCTGGTTATCGCTTCTCGGCCTTTTGGCTAAGATCAAGTGTAGTATCTGTTCTTATCAGTTTAATATCTGATACGTCCCCTATCTGGGGACCATATATTAAATGGATTTTTAGAACAGGGAGATGGAAAAAGAGCTTGCTCTGTCCACTCCACGCATTGACCTGGTATTGCAGTACCTCCAGGAACGGTGCACCCCTTCTTAACCCAGTTTCCAAAAGCAGAACTCAATTCACCTGATTCATATTAGCCCGATTTAATGAATTGGAAGAAAGCATACGTCTTCATATGCACCTCAATTTGGCCCATTCACTTTTCACACTTCCTCCTTTTGTTTTTTATCTTTCACACTTTTGACTTTCTTTATTCATCCAAATAGCAAACTCATCACCACTCAACCTGACCAACTCGGCTATGTCCCCGTGCTGCAGTTCTCTGTCTTATCTAGATCATTTGCAATTGAATGGAATAGATCCCTTTTGGACAAAGTGGATTCACCTGCTGCTGCAGTGACCACAGGTGTGATAACATCTAGAATTGGCATCTGGTGCGATCTCTCCGCTTCCACTCCAAAGAAAGTTACCTGTTTATTCCTATCATGCATTGGTTTTTGGGGTTTTCTTTGAGTAATGATGATCTCTTTAGTAGTCTGTTGGCGCCCTCTCCTGGAGGAATAGTTTGCTTGCTCTTGGACATTCTAAAAGAGAGGTCATGATAGACATTGAGCTTCTGAGCTCAATTGGGGACAGTCATGGGTGATGAATGTTTGCAACCTACTGCGAAGCCTCATACCGCAATATAAGGAACGTCAAATACTAAGAAAGGGCGGCCTATGAAAGAATTACTACTTTCAATAAGTACACTTAAACGGCTAATTGGGAATAGAAAAACTGTAAAAAGCCCTCTGAGAAAGCCCCCCTCTAACCTTTGATAGTAAGCTTTTCTGTAGTCTGCCTGTTGATGTATTTTCCGTTTGAACTGTGCACAACATGAAGAGACGGAACACTGGCGGCTTGTCACAATGCCCCCCGATGACATCACAATAGCGCTGCTGCCTAGAAAACAAGCTGCGCAGAAGAAGTTGTTCTTTGGGTGGGAGGGTGGGCTAGTGGAAGGAGGGGGCAATCTCTTTTTTTCCCGGGTGGTAGGGGGATGACAGGAGAAGGGAAGCGGGTGGTGAGAAAGGTACAGAGGGCAGGGTTTGGGGGCTGGGAAGGAAAGGGAAAAGATTAGGGTTTGGGGATGATGAAAGGGCTTTCTACGGGTAAGGATGGCAAAGGGTGGCAGTGACGGAAAGTCAGGCAACCTGTCCTGTCCGTCTTTTTGTATCGTGAATTGGAAAGACTGCAAGGGGGAGGGGAGTTGCTTGCGCCCTAAAGGAGGAGTTATTCAGATTCATTGCAGTGGGCGGCGGCTGCAAAACGCACCATTCTTCTTGTTTTGGCTCTGCAAAGCAGCCTTTTCAAGGGTTGGCTTGGGTGACAAAATGTCTTGTGTAGGCGTGGGTTTGTCTCCCTCTCGCTCTCTCTCCCTAAGATGTGTCCGGCATAGGCCAGGGTGCCACTCGAGGCCCAAACCAATTCTGGTTATCGCTTCTCGGCCTTTTGGCTAAGATCAAGTGTAGTATCTGTTCTTATCAGTTTAATATCTGATACGTCCCCTATCTGGGGACCATATATTAAATGGATTTTTAGAACAGGGAGATGGAAAAAGAGCTTGCTCTGTCCACTCCACGCATTGACCTGGTATTGCAGTACCTCCAGGAACGGTGCACCCCTTCTTAACCCAGTTTCCAAAAGCAGAACTCAATTCACCTGATTCATATTAGCCCGATTTAATGAATTGGAAGAAAGCATACGTCTTCATATGCACCTCAATTTGGCCCATTCACTTTTCACACTTCCTCCTTTTGTTTTTTATCTTTCACACTTTTGACTTTCTTTATTCATCCAAATAGCAAACTCATCACCACTCAACCTGACCAACTCGGCTATGTCCCCGTGCTGCAGTTCTCTGTCTTATCTAGATCATTTGCAATTGAATGGAATAGATCCCTTTTGGACAAAGTGGATTCACCTGCTGCTGCAGTGACCACAGGTGTGATAACATCTAGAATTGGCATCTGGTGCGATCTCTCCGCTTCCACTCCAAAGAAAGTTACCTGTTTATTCCTATCATGCATTGGTTTTTGGGGTTTTCTTTGAGTAATGATGATCTCTTTAGTAGTCTGTTGGCGCCCTCTCCTGGAGGAATAGTTTGCTTGCTCTTGGACATTCTAAAAGAGAGGTCATGATAGACATTGAGCTTCTGAGCTCAATTGGGGACAGTCATGGGTGATGAATGTTTGCAACCTACTGCGAAGCCTCATACCGCAATATAAGGAACGTCAAATACTAAGAAAGGGCGGCCTATGAAAGAATTACTACTTTCAATAAGTACACTTAAACGGCTAATTGGGAATAGAAAAACTGTAAAAAGCCCTCTGAGAAAGCCCCCCTCTAACCTTTGATAGTAAGCTTTTCTGTAGTCTGCCTGTTGATGTATTTTCCGTTTGAACTGTGCACAACATGAAGAGACGGAACACTGGCGGCTTGTCACAATGCCCCCCGATGACATCACAATAGCGCTGCTGCCTAGAAAACAAGCTGCGCAGAAGAAGTTGTTCTTTGGGTGGGAGGGTGGGCTAGTGGAAGGAGGGGGCAATCTCTTTTTTTCCCGGGTGGTAGGGGGATGACAGGAGAAGGGAAGCGGGTGGTGAGAAAGGTACAGAGGGCAGGGTTTGGGGGCTGGGAAGGAAAGGGAAAAGATTAGGGTTTGGGGATGATGAAAGGGCTTTCTACGGGTAAGGATGGCAAAGGGTGGCAGTGACGGAAAGTCAGGCAACCTGTCCTGTCCGTCTTTTTGTATCGTGAATTGGAAAGACTGCAAGGGGGAGGGGAGTTGCTTGCGCCCTAAAGGAGGAGTTATTCAGATTCATTGCAGTGGGCGGCGGCTGCAAAACGCACCATTCTTCTTGTTTTGGCTCTGCAAAGCAGCCTTTTCAAGGGTTGGCTTGGGTGACAAAATGTCTTGTGTAGGCGTGGGTTTGTCTCCCTCTCGCTCTCTCTCCCTAAGATGTGTCCGGCATAGGCCAGGGTGCCACTCGAGGCCCAAACCAATTCTGGTTATCGCTTCTCGGCCTTTTGGCTAAGATCAAGTGTAGTATCTGTTCTTATCAGTTTAATATCTGATACGTCCCCTATCTGGGGACCATATATTAAATGGATTTTTAGAACAGGGAGATGGAAAAAGAGCTTGCTCTGTCCACTCCACGCATTGACCTGGTATTGCAGTACCTCCAGGAACGGTGCACCCCTTCTTAACCCAGTTTCCAAAAGCAGAACTCAATTCACCTGATTCATATTAGCCCGATTTAATGAATTGGAAGAAAGCATACGTCTTCATATGCACCTCAATTTGGCCCATTCACTTTTCACACTTCCTCCTTTTGTTTTTTATCTTTCACACTTTTGACTTTCTTTATTCATCCAAATAGCAAACTCATCACCACTCAACCTGACCAACTCGGCTATGTCCCCGTGCTGCAGTTCTCTGTCTTATCTAGATCATTTGCAATTGAATGGAATAGATCCCTTTTGGACAAAGTGGATTCACCTGCTGCTGCAGTGACCACAGGTGTGATAACATCTAGAATTGGCATCTGGTGCGATCTCTCCGCTTCCACTCCAAAGAAAGTTACCTGTTTATTCCTATCATGCATTGGTTTTTGGGGTTTTCTTTGAGTAATGATGATCTCTTTAGTAGTCTGTTGGCGCCCTCTCCTGGAGGAATAGTTTGCTTGCTCTTGGACATTCTAAAAGAGAGGTCATGATAGACATTGAGCTTCTGAGCTCAATTGGGGACAGTCATGGGTGATGAATGTTTGCAACCTACTGCGAAGCCTCATACCGCAATATAAGGAACGTCAAATACTAAGAAAGGGCGGCCTATGAAAGAATTACTACTTTCAATAAGTACACTTAAACGGCTAATTGGGAATAGAAAAACTGTAAAAAGCCCTCTGAGAAAGCCCCCCTCTAACCTTTGATAGTAAGCTTTTCTGTAGTCTGCCTGTTGATGTATTTTCCGTTTGAACTGTGCACAACATGAAGAGACGGAACACTGGCGGCTTGTCACAATGCCCCCCGATGACATCACAATAGCGCTGCTGCCTAGAAAACAAGCTGCGCAGAAGAAGTTGTTCTTTGGGTGGGAGGGTGGGCTAGTGGAAGGAGGGGGCAATCTCTTTTTTTCCCGGGTGGTAGGGGGATGACAGGAGAAGGGAAGCGGGTGGTGAGAAAGGTACAGAGGGCAGGGTTTGGGGGCTGGGAAGGAAAGGGAAAAGATTAGGGTTTGGGGATGATGAAAGGGCTTTCTACGGGTAAGGATGGCAAAGGGTGGCAGTGACGGAAAGTCAGGCAACCTGTCCTGTCCGTCTTTTTGTATCGTGAATTGGAAAGACTGCAAGGGGGAGGGGAGTTGCTTGCGCCCTAAAGGAGGAGTTATTCAGATTCATTGCAGTGGGCGGCGGCTGCAAAACGCACCATTCTTCTTGTTTTGGCTCTGCAAAGCAGCCTTTTCAAGGGTTGGCTTGGGTGACAAAATGTCTTGTGTAGGCGTGGGTTTGTCTCCCTCTCGCTCTCTCTCCCTAAGATGTGTCCGGCATAGGCCAGGGTGCCACTCGAGGCCCAAACCAATTCTGGTTATCGCTTCTCGGCCTTTTGGCTAAGATCAAGTGTAGTATCTGTTCTTATCAGTTTAATATCTGACACGTCCCCTATCTGGGGACCATATATTAAATGGATTTTTAGAACAGGGAGATGGAAAAAGAGCTTGCTCTGTCCACTCCACGCATTGACCTGGTATTGCAGTACCTCCAGGAACGGTGCACCCCTTCTTAACCCAGTTTCCAAAAGCAGAACTCAATTCACCTGATTCATATTAGCCCGATTTAATGAATTGGAAGAAAGCATACGTCTTCATATGCACCTCAATTTGGCCCATTCACTTTTCACACTTCCTCCTTTTGTTTTTTATCTTTCACACTTTTGACTTTCTTTATTCATCCAAATAGCAAACTCATCACCACTCAACCTGACCAACTCGGCTATGTCCCCGTGCTGCAGTTCTCTGTCTTATCTAGATCATTTGCAATTGAATGGAATAGATCCCTTTTGGACAAAGTGGATTCACCTGCTGCTGCAGTGACCACAGGTGTGATAACATCTAGAATTGGCATCTGGTGCGATCTCTCCGCTTCCACTCCAAAGAAAGTTACCTGTTTATTCCTATCATGCATTGGTTTTTGGGGTTTTCTTTGAGTAATGATGATCTCTTTAGTAGTCTGTTGGCGCCCTCTCCTGGAGGAATAGTTTGCTTGCTCTTGGACATTCTAAAAGAGAGGTCATGATAGACATTGAGCTTCTGAGCTCAATTGGGGACAGTCATGGGTGATGAATGTTTGCAACCTACTGCGAAGCCTCATACCGCAATATAAGGAACGTCAAATACTAAGAAAGGGCGGCCTATGAAAGAATTACTACTTTCAATAAGTACACTTAAACGGCTAATTGGGAATAGAAAAACTGTAAAAAGCCCTCTGAGAAAGCCCCCCTCTAACCTTTGATAGTAAGCTTTTCTGTAGTCTGCCTGTTGATGTATTTTCCGTTTGAACTGTGCACAACATGAAGAGACGGAACACTGGCGGCTTGTCACAATGCCCCCCGATGACATCACAATAGCGCTGCTGCCTAGAAAACAAGCTGCGCAGAAGAAGTTGTTCTTTGGGTGGGAGGGTGGGCTAGTGGAAGGAGGGGGCAATCTCTTTTTTTCCCGGGTGGTAGGGGGATGACAGGAGAAGGGAAGCGGGTGGTGAGAAAGGTACAGAGGGCAGGGTTTGGGGGCTGGGAAGGAAAGGGAAAAGATTAGGGTTTGGGGATGATGAAAGGGCTTTCTACGGGTAAGGATGGCAAAGGGTGGCAGTGACGGAAAGTCAGGCAACCTGTCCTGTCCGTCTTTTTGTATCGTGAATTGGAAAGACTGCAAGGGGGAGGGGAGTTGCTTGCGCCCTAAAGGAGGAGTTATTCAGATTCATTGCAGTGGGCGGCGGCTGCAAAACGCACCATTCTTCTTGTTTTGGCTCTGCAAAGCAGCCTTTTCAAGGGTTGGCTTGGGTGACAAAATGTCTTGTGTAGGCGTGGGTTTGTCTCCCTCTCGCTCTCTCTCCCTAAGATGTGTCCGGCATAGGCCAGGGTGCCACTCGAGGCCCAAACCAATTCTGGTTATCGCTTCTCGGCCTTTTGGCTAAGATCAAGTGTAGTATCTGTTCTTATCAGTTTAATATCTGATACGTCCCCTATCTGGGGACCATATATTAAATGGATTTTTAGAACAGGGAGATGGAAAAAGAGCTTGCTCTGTCCACTCCACGCATTGACCTGGTATTGCAGTACCTCCAGGAACGGTGCACCCCTTCTTAACCCAGTTTCCAAAAGCAGAACTCAATTCACCTGATTCATATTAGCCCGATTTAATGAATTGGAAGAAAGCATACGTCTTCATATGCACCTCAATTTGGCCCATTCACTTTTCACACTTCCTCCTTTTGTTTTTTATCTTTCACACTTTTGACTTTCTTTATTCATCCAAATAGCAAACTCATCACCACTCAACCTGACCAACTCGGCTATGTCCCCGTGCTGCAGTTCTCTGTCTTATCTAGATCATTTGCAATTGAATGGAATAGATCCCTTTTGGACAAAGTGGATTCACCTGCTGCTGCAGTGACCACAGGTGTGATAACATCTAGAATTGGCATCTGGTGCGATCTCTCCGCTTCCACTCCAAAGAAAGTTACCTGTTTATTCCTATCATGCATTGGTTTTTGGGGTTTTCTTTGAGTAATGATGATCTCTTTAGTAGTCTGTTGGCGCCCTCTCCTGGAGGAATAGTTTGCTTGCTCTTGGACATTCTAAAAGAGAGGTCATGATAGACATTGAGCTTCTGAGCTCAATTGGGGACAGTCATGGGTGATGAATGTTTGCAACCTACTGCGAAGCCTCATACCGCAATATAAGGAACGTCAAATACTAAGAAAGGGCGGCCTATGAAAGAATTACTACTTTCAATAAGTACACTTAAACGGCTAATTGGGAATAGAAAAACTGTAAAAAGCCCTCTGAGAAAGCCCCCCTCTAACCTTTGATAGTAAGCTTTTCTGTAGTCTGCCTGTTGATGTATTTTCCGTTTGAACTGTGCACAACATGAAGAGACGGAACACTGGCGGCTTGTCACAATGCCCCCCGATGACATCACAATAGCGCTGCTGCCTAGAAAACAAGCTGCGCAGAAGAAGTTGTTCTTTGGGTGGGAGGGTGGGCTAGTGGAAGGAGGGGGCAATCTCTTTTTTTCCCGGGTGGTAGGGGGATGACAGGAGAAGGGAAGCGGGTGGTGAGAAAGGTACAGAGGGCAGGGTTTGGGGGCTGGGAAGGAAAGGGAAAAGATTAGGGTTTGGGGATGATGAAAGGGCTTTCTACGGGTAAGGATGGCAAAGGGTGGCAGTGACGGAAAGTCAGGCAACCTGTCCTGTCCGTCTTTTTGTATCGTGAATTGGAAAGACTGCAAGGGGGAGGGGAGTTGCTTGCGCCCTAAAGGAGGAGTTATTCAGATTCATTGCAGTGGGCGGCGGCTGCAAAACGCACCATTCTTCTTGTTTTGGCTCTGCAAAGCAGCCTTTTCAAGGGTTGGCTTGGGTGACAAAATGTCTTGTGTAGGCGTGGGTTTGTCTCCCTCTCGCTCTCTCTCCCTAAGATGTGTCCGGCATAGGCCAGGGTGCCACTCGAGGCCCAAACCAATTCTGGTTATCGCTTCTCGGCCTTTTGGCTAAGATCAAGTGTAGTATCTGTTCTTATCAGTTTAATATCTGATACGTCCCCTATCTGGGGACCATATATTAAATGGATTTTTAGAACAGGGAGATGGAAAAAGAGCTTGCTCTGTCCACTCCACGCATTGACCTGGTATTGCAGTACCTCCAGGAACGGTGCACCCCTTCTTAACCCAGTTTCCAAAAGCAGAACTCAATTCACCTGATTCATATTAGCCCGATTTAATGAATTGGAAGAAAGCATACGTCTTCATATGCACCTCAATTTGGCCCATTCACTTTTCACACTTCCTCCTTTTGTTTTTTATCTTTCACACTTTTGACTTTCTTTATTCATCCAAATAGCAAACTCATCACCACTCAACCTGACCAACTCGGCTATGTCCCCGTGCTGCAGTTCTCTGTCTTATCTAGATCATTTGCAATTGAATGGAATAGATCCCTTTTGGACAAAGTGGATTCACCTGCTGCTGCAGTGACCACAGGTGTGATAACATCTAGAATTGGCATCTGGTGCGATCTCTCCGCTTCCACTCCAAAGAAAGTTACCTGTTTATTCCTATCATGCATTGGTTTTTGGGGTTTTCTTTGAGTAATGATGATCTCTTTAGTAGTCTGTTGGCGCCCTCTCCTGGAGGAATAGTTTGCTTGCTCTTGGACATTCTAAAAGAGAGGTCATGATAGACATTGAGCTTCTGAGCTCAATTGGGGACAGTCATGGGTGATGAATGTTTGCAACCTACTGCGAAGCCTCATACCGCAATATAAGGAACGTCAAATACTAAGAAAGGGCGGCCTATGAAAGAATTACTACTTTCAATAAGTACACTTAAACGGCTAATTGGGAATAGAAAAACTGTAAAAAGCCCTCTGAGAAAGCCCCCCTCTAACCTTTGATAGTAAGCTTTTCTGTAGTCTGCCTGTTGATGTATTTTCCGTTTGAACTGTGCACAACATGAAGAGACGGAACACTGGCGGCTTGTCACAATGCCCCCCGATGACATCACAATAGCGCTGCTGCCTAGAAAACAAGCTGCGCAGAAGAAGTTGTTCTTTGGGTGGGAGGGTGGGCTAGTGGAAGGAGGGGGCAATCTCTTTTTTTCCCGGGTGGTAGGGGGATGACAGGAGAAGGGAAGCGGGTGGTGAGAAAGGTACAGAGGGCAGGGTTTGGGGGCTGGGAAGGAAAGGGAAAAGATTAGGGTTTGGGGATGATGAAAGGGCTTTCTACGGGTAAGGATGGCAAAGGGTGGCAGTGACGGAAAGTCAGGCAACCTGTCCTGTCCGTCTTTTTGTATCGTGAATTGGAAAGACTGCAAGGGGGAGGGGAGTTGCTTGCGCCCTAAAGGAGGAGTTATTCAGATTCATTGCAGTGGGCGGCGGCTGCAAAACGCACCATTCTTCTTGTTTTGGCTCTGCAAAGCAGCCTTTTCAAGGGTTGGCTTGGGTGACAAAATGTCTTGTGTAGGCGTGGGTTTGTCTCCCTCTCGCTCTCTCTCCCTAAGATGTGTCCGGCATAGGCCAGGGTGCCACTCGAGGCCCAAACCAATTCTGGTTATCGCTTCTCGGCCTTTTGGCTAAGATCAAGTGTAGTATCTGTTCTTATCAGTTTAATATCTGATACGTCCCCTATCTGGGGACCATATATTAAATGGATTTTTAGAACAGGGAGATGGAAAAAGAGCTTGCTCTGTCCACTCCACGCATTGACCTGGTATTGCAGTACCTCCAGGAACGGTGCACCCCTTCTTAACCCAGTTTCCAAAAGCAGAACTCAATTCACCTGATTCATATTAGCCCGATTTAATGAATTGGAAGAAAGCATACGTCTTCATATGCACCTCAATTTGGCCCATTCACTTTTCACACTTCCTCCTTTTGTTTTTTATCTTTCACACTTTTGACTTTCTTTATTCATCCAAATAGCAAACTCATCACCACTCAACCTGACCAACTCGGCTATGTCCCCGTGCTGCAGTTCTCTGTCTTATCTAGATCATTTGCAATTGAATGGAATAGATCCCTTTTGGACAAAGTGGATTCACCTGCTGCTGCAGTGACCACAGGTGTGATAACATCTAGAATTGGCATCTGGTGCGATCTCTCCGCTTCCACTCCAAAGAAAGTTACCTGTTTATTCCTATCATGCATTGGTTTTTGGGGTTTTCTTTGAGTAATGATGATCTCTTTAGTAGTCTGTTGGCGCCCTCTCCTGGAGGAATAGTTTGCTTGCTCTTGGACATTCTAAAAGAGAGGTCATGATAGACATTGAGCTTCTGAGCTCAATTGGGGACAGTCATGGGTGATGAATGTTTGCAACCTACTGCGAAGCCTCATACCGCAATATAAGGAACGTCAAATACTAAGAAAGGGCGGCCTATGAAAGAATTACTACTTTCAATAAGTACACTTAAACGGCTAATTGGGAATAGAAAAACTGTAAAAAGCCCTCTGAGAAAGCCCCCCTCTAACCTTTGATAGTAAGCTTTTCTGTAGTCTGCCTGTTGATGTATTTTCCGTTTGAACTGTGCACAACATGAAGAGACGGAACACTGGCGGCTTGTCACAATGCCCCCCGATGACATCACAATAGCGCTGCTGCCTAGAAAACAAGCTGCGCAGAAGAAGTTGTTCTTTGGGTGGGAGGGTGGGCTAGTGGAAGGAGGGGGCAATCTCTTTTTTTCCCGGGTGGTAGGGGGATGACAGGAGAAGGGAAGCGGGTGGTGAGAAAGGTACAGAGGGCAGGGTTTGGGGGCTGGGAAGGAAAGGGAAAAGATTAGGGTTTGGGGATGATGAAAGGGCTTTCTACGGGTAAGGATGGCAAAGGGTGGCAGTGACGGAAAGTCAGGCAACCTGTCCTGTCCGTCTTTTTGTATCGTGAATTGGAAAGACTGCAAGGGGGAGGGGAGTTGCTTGCGCCCTAAAGGAGGAGTTATTCAGATTCATTGCAGTGGGCGGCGGCTGCAAAACGCACCATTCTTCTTGTTTTGGCTCTGCAAAGCAGCCTTTTCAAGGGTTGGCTTGGGTGACAAAATGTCTTGTGTAGGCGTGGGTTTGTCTCCCTCTCGCTCTCTCTCCCTAAGATGTGTCCGGCATAGGCCAGGGTGCCACTCGAGGCCCAAACCAATTCTGGTTATCGCTTCTCGGCCTTTTGGCTAAGATCAAGTGTAGTATCTGTTCTTATCAGTTTAATATCTGATACGTCCCCTATCTGGGGACCATATATTAAATGGATTTTTAGAACAGGGAGATGGAAAAAGAGCTTGCTCTGTCCACTCCACGCATTGACCTGGTATTGCAGTACCTCCAGGAACGGTGCACCCCTTCTTAACCCAGTTTCCAAAAGCAGAACTCAATTCACCTGATTCATATTAGCCCGATTTAATGAATTGGAAGAAAGCATACGTCTTCATATGCACCTCAATTTGGCCCATTCACTTTTCACACTTCCTCCTTTTGTTTTTTATCTTTCACACTTTTGACTTTCTTTATTCATCCAAATAGCAAACTCATCACCACTCAACCTGACCAACTCGGCTATGTCCCCGTGCTGCAGTTCTCTGTCTTATCTAGATCATTTGCAATTGAATGGAATAGATCCCTTTTGGACAAAGTGGATTCACCTGCTGCTGCAGTGACCACAGGTGTGATAACATCTAGAATTGGCATCTGGTGCGATCTCTCCGCTTCCACTCCAAAGAAAGTTACCTGTTTATTCCTATCATGCATTGGTTTTTGGGGTTTTCTTTGAGTAATGATGATCTCTTTAGTAGTCTGTTGGCGCCCTCTCCTGGAGGAATAGTTTGCTTGCTCTTGGACATTCTAAAAGAGAGGTCATGATAGACATTGAGCTTCTGAGCTCAATTGGGGACAGTCATGGGTGATGAATGTTTGCAACCTACTGCGAAGCCTCATACCGCAATATAAGGAACGTCAAATACTAAGAAAGGGCGGCCTATGAAAGAATTACTACTTTCAATAAGTACACTTAAACGGCTAATTGGGAATAGAAAAACTGTAAAAAGCCCTCTGAGAAAGCCCCCCTCTAACCTTTGATAGTAAGCTTTTCTGTAGTCTGCCTGTTGATGTATTTTCCGTTTGAACTGTGCACAACATGAAGAGACGGAACACTGGCGGCTTGTCACAATGCCCCCCGATGACATCACAATAGCGCTGCTGCCTAGAAAACAAGCTGCGCAGAAGAAGTTGTTCTTTGGGTGGGAGGGTGGGCTAGTGGAAGGAGGGGGCAATCTCTTTTTTTCCCGGGTGGTAGGGGGATGACAGGAGAAGGGAAGCGGGTGGTGAGAAAGGTACAGAGGGCAGGGTTTGGGGGCTGGGAAGGAAAGGGAAAAGATTAGGGTTTGGGGATGATGAAAGGGCTTTCTACGGGTAAGGATGGCAAAGGGTGGCAGTGACGGAAAGTCAGGCAACCTGTCCTGTCCGTCTTTTTGTATCGTGAATTGGAAAGACTGCAAGGGGGAGGGGAGTTGCTTGCGCCCTAAAGGAGGAGTTATTCAGATTCATTGCAGTGGGCGGCGGCTGCAAAACGCACCATTCTTCTTGTTTTGGCTCTGCAAAGCAGCCTTTTCAAGGGTTGGCTTGGGTGACAAAATGTCTTGTGTAGGCGTGGGTTTGTCTCCCTCTCGCTCTCTCTCCCTAAGATGTGTCCGGCATAGGCCAGGGTGCCACTCGAGGCCCAAACCAATTCTGGTTATCGCTTCTCGGCCTTTTGGCTAAGATCAAGTGTAGTATCTGTTCTTATCAGTTTAATATCTGATACGTCCCCTATCTGGGGACCATATATTAAATGGATTTTTAGAACAGGGAGATGGAAAAAGAGCTTGCTCTGTCCACTCCACGCATTGACCTGGTATTGCAGTACCTCCAGGAACGGTGCACCCCTTCTTAACCCAGTTTCCAAAAGCAGAACTCAATTCACCTGATTCATATTAGCCCGATTTAATGAATTGGAAGAAAGCATACGTCTTCATATGCACCTCAATTTGGCCCATTCACTTTTCACACTTCCTCCTTTTGTTTTTTATCTTTCACACTTTTGACTTTCTTTATTCATCCAAATAGCAAACTCATCACCACTCAACCTGACCAACTCGGCTATGTCCCCGTGCTGCAGTTCTCTGTCTTATCTAGATCATTTGCAATTGAATGGAATAGATCCCTTTTGGACAAAGTGGATTCACCTGCTGCTGCAGTGACCACAGGTGTGATAACATCTAGAATTGGCATCTGGTGCGATCTCTCCGCTTCCACTCCAAAGAAAGTTACCTGTTTATTCCTATCATGCATTGGTTTTTGGGGTTTTCTTTGAGTAATGATGATCTCTTTAGTAGTCTGTTGGCGCCCTCTCCTGGAGGAATAGTTTGCTTGCTCTTGGACATTCTAAAAGAGAGGTCATGATAGACATTGAGCTTCTGAGCTCAATTGGGGACAGTCATGGGTGATGAATGTTTGCAACTTACTGCGAAGCCTCATACCGCAATATAAGGAACGTCAAATACTAAGAAAGGGCGGCCTATGAAAGAATTACTACTTTCAATAAGTACACTTAAACGGCTAATTGGGAATAGAAAAACTGTAAAAAGCCCTCTGAGAAAGCCCCCCTCTAACCTTTGATAGTAAGCTTTTCTGTAGTCTGCCTGTTGATGTATTTTCCGTTTGAACTGTGCACAACATGAAGAGACGGAACACTGGCGGCTTGTCACAATGCCCCCCGATGACATCACAATAGCGCTGCTGCCTAGAAAACAAGCTGCGCAGAAGAAGTTGTTCTTTGGGTGGGAGGGTGGGCTAGTGGAAGGAGGGGGCAATCTCTTTTTTTCCCGGGTGGTAGGGGGATGACAGGAGAAGGGAAGCGGGTGGTGAGAAAGGTACAGAGGGCAGGGTTTGGGGGCTGGGAAGGAAAGGGAAAAGATTAGGGTTTGGGGATGATGAAAGGGCTTTCTACGGGTAAGGATGGCAAAGGGTGGCAGTGACGGAAAGTCAGGCAACCTGTCCTGTCCGTCTTTTTGTATCGTGAATTGGAAAGACTGCAAGGGGGAGGGGAGTTGCTTGCGCCCTAAAGGAGGAGTTATTCAGATTCATTGCAGTGGGCGGCGGCTGCAAAACGCACCATTCTTCTTGTTTTGGCTCTGCAAAGCAGCCTTTTCAAGGGTTGGCTTGGGTGACAAAATGTCTTGTGTAGGCGTGGGTTTGTCTCCCTCTCGCTCTCTCTCCCTAAGATGTGTCCGGCATAGGCCAGGGTGCCACTCGAGGCCCAAACCAATTCTGGTTATCGCTTCTCGGCCTTTTGGCTAAGATCAAGTGTAGTATCTGTTCTTATCAGTTTAATATCTGATACGTCCCCTATCTGGGGACCATATATTAAATGGATTTTTAGAACAGGGAGATGGAAAAAGAGCTTGCTCTGTCCACTCCACGCATTGACCTGGTATTGCAGTACCTCCAGGAACGGTGCACCCCTTCTATCTTAACCCAGTTTCCAAAAGCAGAACTCAATTCACCTGATTCATATTAGCCCGATTTAATGAATTGGAAGAAAGCATACGTCTTCATATGCACCTCAATTTGGCCCATTCACTTTTCACACTTCCTCCTTTTGTTTTTTATCTTTCACACTTTTGACTTTCTTTATTCATCCAAATAGCAAACTCATCACCACTCAACCTGACCAACTCGGCTATGTCCCCGTGCTGCAGTTCTCTGTCTTATCTAGATCATTTGCAATTGAATGGAATAGATCCCTTTTGGACAAAGTGGATTCACCTGCTGCTGCAGTGACCACAGGTGTGATAACATCTAGAATTGGCATCTGGTGCGATCTCTCCGCTTCCACTCCAAAGAAAGTTACCTGTTTATTCCTATCATGCATTGGTTTTTGGGGTTTTCTTTGAGTAATGATGATCTCTTTAGTAGTCTGTTGGCGCCCTCTCCTGGAGGAATAGTTTGCTTGCTCTTGGACATTCTAAAAGAGAGGTCATGATAGACATTGAGCTTCTGAGCTCAATTGGGGACAGTCATGGGTGATGAATGTTTGCAACCTACTGCGAAGCCTCATACCGCAATATAAGGAACGTCAAATACTAAGAAAGGGCGGCCTATGAAAGAATTACTACTTTCAATAAGTACACTTAAACGGCTAATTGGGAATAGAAAAACTGTAAAAAGCCCTCTGAGAAAGCCCCCCTCTAACCTTTGATAGTAAGCTTTTCTGTAGTCTGCCTGTTGATGTATTTTCCGTTTGAACTGTGCACAACATGAAGAGACGGAACACTGGCGGCTTGTCACAATGCCCCCCGATGACATCACAATAGCGCTGCTGCCTAGAAAACAAGCTGCGCAGAAGAAGTTGTTCTTTGGGTGGGAGGGTGGGCTAGTGGAAGGAGGGGGCAATCTCTTTTTTTCCCGGGTGGTAGGGGGATGACAGGAGAAGGGAAGCGGGTGGTGAGAAAGGTACAGAGGGCAGGGTTTGGGGGCTGGGAAGGAAAGGGAAAAGATTAGGGTTTGGGGATGATGAAAGGGCTTTCTACGGGTAAGGATGGCAAAGGGTGGCAGTGACGGAAAGTCAGGCAACCTGTCCTGTCCGTCTTTTTGTATCGTGAATTGGAAAGACTGCAAGGGGGAGGGGAGTTGCTTGCGCCCTAAAGGAGGAGTTATTCAGATTCATTGCAGTGGGCGGCGGCTGCAAAACGCACCATTCTTCTTGTTTTGGCTCTGCAAAGCAGCCTTTTCAAGGGTTGGCTTGGGTGACAAAATGTCTTGTGTAGGCGTGGGTTTGTCTCCCTCTCGCTCTCTCTCCCTAAGATGTGTCCGGCATAGGCCAGGGTGCCACTCGAGGCCCAAACCAATTCTGGTTATCGCTTCTCGGCCTTTTGGCTAAGATCAAGTGTAGTATCTGTTCTTATCAGTTTAATATCTGATACGTCCCCTATCTGGGGACCATATATTAAATGGATTTTTAGAACAGGGAGATGGAAAAAGAGCTTGCTCTGTCCACTCCACGCATTGACCTGGTATTGCAGTACCTCCAGGAACGGTGCACCCCTTCTTAACCCAGTTTCCAAAAGCAGAACTCAATTCACCTGATTCATATTAGCCCGATTTAATGAATTGGAAGAAAGCATACGTCTTCATATGCACCTCAATTTGGCCCATTCACTTTTCACACTTCCTCCTTTTGTTTTTTATCTTTCACACTTTTGACTTTCTTTATTCATCCAAATAGCAAACTCATCACCACTCAACCTGACCAACTCGGCTATGTCCCCGTGCTGCAGTTCTCTGTCTTATCTAGATCATTTGCAATTGAATGGAATAGATCCCTTTTGGACAAAGTGGATTCACCTGCTGCTGCAGTGACCACAGGTGTGATAACATCTAGAATTGGCATCTGGTGCGATCTCTCCGCTTCCACTCCAAAGAAAGTTACCTGTTTATTCCTATCATGCATTGGTTTTTGGGGTTTTCTTTGAGTAATGATGATCTCTTTAGTAGTCTGTTGGCGCCCTCTCCTGGAGGAATAGTTTGCTTGCTCTTGGACATTCTAAAAGAGAGGTCATGATAGACATTGAGCTTCTGAGCTCAATTGGGGACAGTCATGGGTGATGAATGTTTGCAACCTACTGCGAAGCCTCATACCGCAATATAAGGAACGTCAAATACTAAGAAAGGGCGGCCTATGAAAGAATTACTACTTTCAATAAGTACACTTAAACGGCTAATTGGGAATAGAAAAACTGTAAAAAGCCCTCTGAGAAAGCCCCCCTCTAACCTTTGATAGTAAGCTTTTCTGTAGTCTGCCTGTTGATGTATTTTCCGTTTGAACTGTGCACAACATGAAGAGACGGAACACTGGCGGCTTGTCACAATGCCCCCCGATGACATCACAATAGCGCTGCTGCCTAGAAAACAAGCTGCGCAGAAGAAGTTGTTCTTTGGGTGGGAGGGTGGGCTAGTGGAAGGAGGGGGCAATCTCTTTTTTTCCCGGGTGGTAGGGGGATGACAGGAGAAGGGAAGCGGGTGGTGAGAAAGGTACAGAGGGCAGGGTTTGGGGGCTGGGAAGGAAAGGGAAAAGATTAGGGTTTGGGGATGATGAAAGGGCTTTCTACGGGTAAGGATGGCAAAGGGTGGCAGTGACGGAAAGTCAGGCAACCTGTCCTGTCCGTCTTTTTGTATCGTGAATTGGAAAGACTGCAAGGGGGAGGGGAGTTGCTTGCGCCCTAAAGGAGGAGTTATTCAGATTCATTGCAGTGGGCGGCGGCTGCAAAACGCACCATTCTTCTTGTTTTGGCTCTGCAAAGCAGCCTTTTCAAGGGTTGGCTTGGGTGACAAAATGTCTTGTGTAGGCGTGGGTTTGTCTCCCTCTCGCTCTCTCTCCCTAAGATGTGTCCGGCATAGGCCAGGGTGCCACTCGAGGCCCAAACCAATTCTGGTTATCGCTTCTCGGCCTTTTGGCTAAGATCAAGTGTAGTATCTGTTCTTATCAGTTTAATATCTGATACGTCCCCTATCTGGGGACCATATATTAAATGGATTTTTAGAACAGGGAGATGGAAAAAGAGCTTGCTCTGTCCACTCCACGCATTGACCTGGTATTGCAGTACCTCCAGGAACGGTGCACCCCTTCTTAACCCAGTTTCCAAAAGCAGAACTCAATTCACCTGATTCATATTAGCCCGATTTAATGAATTGGAAGAAAGCATACGTCTTCATATGCACCTCAATTTGGCCCATTCACTTTTCACACTTCCTCCTTTTGTTTTTTATCTTTCACACTTTTGACTTTCTTTATTCATCCAAATAGCAAACTCATCACCACTCAACCTGACCAACTCGGCTATGTCCCCGTGCTGCAGTTCTCTGTCTTATCTAGATCATTTGCAATTGAATGGAATAGATCCCTTTTGGACAAAGTGGATTCACCTGCTGCTGCAGTGACCACAGGTGTGATAACATCTAGAATTGGCATCTGGTGCGATCTCTCCGCTTCCACTCCAAAGAAAGTTACCTGTTTATTCCTATCATGCATTGGTTTTTGGGGTTTTCTTTGAGTAATGATGATCTCTTTAGTAGTCTGTTGGCGCCCTCTCCTGGAGGAATAGTTTGCTTGCTCTTGGACATTCTAAAAGAGAGGTCATGATAGACATTGAGCTTCTGAGCTCAATTGGGGACAGTCATGGGTGATGAATGTTTGCAACCTACTGCGAAGCCTCATACCGCAATATAAGGAACGTCAAATACTAAGAAAGGGCGGCCTATGAAAGAATTACTACTTTCAATAAGTACACTTAAACGGCTAATTGGGAATAGAAAAACTGTAAAAAGCCCTCTGAGAAAGCCCCCCTCTAACCTTTGATAGTAAGCTTTTCTGTAGTCTGCCTGTTGATGTATTTTCCGTTTGAACTGTGCACAACATGAAGAGACGGAACACTGGCGGCTTGTCACAATGCCCCCCGATGACATCACAATAGCGCTGCTGCCTAGAAAACAAGCTGCGCAGAAGAAGTTGTTCTTTGGGTGGGAGGGTGGGCTAGTGGAAGGAGGGGGCAATCTCTTTTTTTCCCGGGTGGTAGGGGGATGACAGGAGAAGGGAAGCGGGTGGTGAGAAAGGTACAGAGGGCAAGGTTTGGGGGCTGGGAAGGAAAGGGAAAAGATTAGGGTTTGGGGATGATGAAAGGGCTTTCTACGGGTAAGGATGGCAAAGGGTGGCAGTGACGGAAAGTCAGGCAACCTGTCCTGTCCGTCTTTTTGTATCGTGAATTGGAAAGACTGCAAGGGGGAGGGGAGTTGCTTGCGCCCTAAAGGAGGAGTTATTCAGATTCATTGCAGTGGGCGGCGGCTGCAAAACGCACCATTCTTCTTGTTTTGGCTCTGCAAAGCAGCCTTTTCAAGGGTTGGCTTGGGTGACAAAATGTCTTGTGTAGGCGTGGGTTTGTCTCCCTCTCGCTCTCTCTCCCTAAGATGTGTCCGGCATAGGCCAGGGTGCCACTCGAGGCCCAAACCAATTCTGGTTATCGCTTCTCGGCCTTTTGGCTAAGATCAAGTGTAGTATCTGTTCTTATCAGTTTAATATCTGATACGTCCCCTATCTGGGGACCATATATTAAATGGATTTTTAGAACAGGGAGATGGAAAAAGAGCTTGCTCTGTCCACTCCACGCATTGACCTGGTATTGCAGTACCTCCAGGAACGGTGCACCCCTTCTTAACCCAGTTTCCAAAAGCAGAACTCAATTCACCTGATTCATATTAGCCCGATTTAATGAATTGGAAGAAAGCATACGTCTTCATATGCACCTCAATTTGGCCCATTCACTTTTCACACTTCCTCCTTTTGTTTTTTATCTTTCACACTTTTGACTTTCTTTATTCATCCAAATAGCAAACTCATCACCACTCAACCTGACCAACTCGGCTATGTCCCCGTGCTGCAGTTCTCTGTCTTATCTAGATCATTTGCAATTGAATGGAATAGATCCCTTTTGGACAAAGTGGATTCACCTGCTGCTGCAGTGACCACAGGTGTGATAACATCTAGAATTGGCATCTGGTGCGATCTCTCCGCTTCCACTCCAAAGAAAGTTACCTGTTTATTCCTATCATGCATTGGTTTTTGGGGTTTTCTTTGAGTAATGATGATCTCTTTAGTAGTCTGTTGGCGCCCTCTCCTGGAGGAATAGTTTGCTTGCTCTTGGACATTCTAAAAGAGAGGTCATGATAGACATTGAGCTTCTGAGCTCAATTGGGGACAGTCATGGGTGATGAATGTTTGCAACCTACTGCGAAGCCTCATACCGCAATATAAGGAACGTCAAATACTAAGAAAGGGCGGCCTATGAAAGAATTACTACTTTCAATAAGTACACTTAAACGGCTAATTGGGAATAGAAAAACTGTAAAAAGCCCTCTGAGAAAGCCCCCCTCTAACCTTTGATAGTAAGCTTTTCTGTAGTCTGCCTGTTGATGTATTTTCCGTTTGAACTGTGCACAACATGAAGAGACGGAACACTGGCGGCTTGTCACAATGCCCCCCGATGACATCACAATAGCGCTGCTGCCTAGAAAACAAGCTGCGCAGAAGAAGTTGTTCTTTGGGTGGGAGGGTGGGCTAGTGGAAGGAGGGGGCAATCTCTTTTTTTCCCGGGTGGTAGGGGGATGACAGGAGAAGGGAAGCGGGTGGTGAGAAAGGTACAGAGGGCAGGGTTTGGGGGCTGGGAAGGAAAGGGAAAAGATTAGGGTTTGGGGATGATGAAAGGGCTTTCTACGGGTAAGGATGGCAAAGGGTGGCAGTGACGGAAAGTCAGGCAACCTGTCCTGTCCGTCTTTTTGTATCGTGAATTGGAAAGACTGCAAGGGGGAGGGGAGTTGCTTGCGCCCTAAAGGAGGAGTTATTCAGATTCATTGCAGTGGGCGGCGGCTGCAAAACGCACCATTCTTCTTGTTTTGGCTCTGCAAAGCAGCCTTTTCAAGGGTTGGCTTGGGTGACAAAATGTCTTGTGTAGGCGTGGGTTTGTCTCCCTCTCGCTCTCTCTCCCTAAGATGTGTCCGGCATAGGCCAGGGTGCCACTCGAGGCCCAAACCAATTCTGGTTATCGCTTCTCGGCCTTTTGGCTAAGATCAAGTGTAGTATCTGTTCTTATCAGTTTAATATCTGATACGTCCCCTATCTGGGGACCATATATTAAATGGATTTTTAGAACAGGGAGATGGAAAAAGAGCTTGCTCTGTCCACTCCACGCATTGACCTGGTATTGCAGTACCTCCAGGAACGGTGCACCCCTTCTTAACCCAGTTTCCAAAAGCAGAACTCAATTCACCTGATTCATATTAGCCCGATTTAATGAATTGGAAGAAAGCATACGTCTTCATATGCACCTCAATTTGGCCCATTCACTTTTCACACTTCCTCCTTTTGTTTTTTATCTTTCACACTTTTGACTTTCTTTATTCATCCAAATAGCAAACTCATCACCACTCAACCTGACCAACTCGGCTATGTCCCCGTGCTGCAGTTCTCTGTCTTATCTAGATCATTTGCAATTGAATGGAATAGATCCCTTTTGGACAAAGTGGATTCACCTGCTGCTGCAGTGACCACAGGTGTGATAACATCTAGAATTGGCATCTGGTGCGATCTCTCCGCTTCCACTCCAAAGAAAGTTACCTGTTTATTCCTATCATGCATTGGTTTTTGGGGTTTTCTTTGAGTAATGATGATCTCTTTAGTAGTCTGTTGGCGCCCTCTCCTGGAGGAATAGTTTGCTTGCTCTTGGACATTCTAAAAGAGAGGTCATGATAGACATTGAGCTTCTGAGCTCAATTGGGGACAGTCATGGGTGATGAATGTTTGCAACCTACTGCGAAGCCTCATACCGCAATATAAGGAACGTCAAATACTAAGAAAGGGCGGCCTATGAAAGAATTACTACTTTCAATAAGTACACTTAAACGGCTAATTGGGAATAGAAAAACTGTAAAAAGCCCTCTGAGAAAGCCCCCCTCTAACCTTTGATAGTAAGCTTTTCTGTAGTCTGCCTGTTGATGTATTTTCCGTTTGAACTGTGCACAACATGAAGAGACGGAACACTGGCGGCTTGTCACAATGCCCCCCGATGACATCACAATAGCGCTGCTGCCTAGAAAACAAGCTGCGCAGAAGAAGTTGTTCTTTGGGTGGGAGGGTGGGCTAGTGGAAGGAGGGGGCAATCTCTTTTTTTCCCGGGTGGTAGGGGGATGACAGGAGAAGGGAAGCGGGTGGTGAGAAAGGTACAGAGGGCAGGGTTTGGGGGCTGGGAAGGAAAGGGAAAAGATTAGGGTTTGGGGATGATGAAAGGGCTTTCTACGGGTAAGGATGGCAAAGGGTGGCAGTGACGGAAAGTCAGGCAACCTGTCCTGTCCGTCTTTTTGTATCGTGAATTGGAAAGACTGCAAGGGGGAGGGGAGTTGCTTGCGCCCTAAAGGAGGAGTTATTCAGATTCATTGCAGTGGGCGGCGGCTGCAAAACGCACCATTCTTCTTGTTTTGGCTCTGCAAAGCAGCCTTTTCAAGGGTTGGCTTGGGTGACAAAATGTCTTGTGTAGGCGTGGGTTTGTCTCCCTCTCGCTCTCTCTCCCTAAGATGTGTCCGGCATAGGCCAGGGTGCCACTCGAGGCCCAAACCAATTCTGGTTATCGCTTCTCGGCCTTTTGGCTAAGATCAAGTGTAGTATCTGTTCTTATCAGTTTAATATCTGATACGTCCCCTATCTGGGGACCATATATTAAATGGATTTTTAGAACAGGGAGATGGAAAAAGAGCTTGCTCTGTCCACTCCACGCATTGACCTGGTATTGCAGTACCTCCAGGAACGGTGCACCCCTTCTTAACCCAGTTTCCAAAAGCAGAACTCAATTCACCTGATTCATATTAGCCCGATTTAATGAATTGGAAGAAAGCATACGTCTTCATATGCACCTCAATTTGGCCCATTCACTTTTCACACTTCCTCCTTTTGTTTTTTATCTTTCACACTTTTGACTTTCTTTATTCATCCAAATAGCAAACTCATCACCACTCAACCTGACCAACTCGGCTATGTCCCCGTGCTGCAGTTCTCTGTCTTATCTAGATCATTTGCAATTGAATGGAATAGATCCCTTTTGGACAAAGTGGATTCACCTGCTGCTGCAGTGACCACAGGTGTGATAACATCTAGAATTGGCATCTGGTGCGATCTCTCCGCTTCCACTCCAAAGAAAGTTACCTGTTTATTCCTATCATGCATTGGTTTTTGGGGTTTTCTTTGAGTAATGATGATCTCTTTAGTAGTCTGTTGGCGCCCTCTCCTGGAGGAATAGTTTGCTTGCTCTTGGACATTCTAAAAGAGAGGTCATGATAGACATTGAGCTTCTGAGCTCAATTGGGGACAGTCATGGGTGATGAATGTTTGCAACCTACTGCGAAGCCTCATACCGCAATATAAGGAACGTCAAATACTAAGAAAGGGCGGCCTATGAAAGAATTACTACTTTCAATAAGTACACTTAAACGGCTAATTGGGAATAGAAAAACTGTAAAAAGCCCTCTGAGAAAGCCCCCCTCTAACCTTTGATAGTAAGCTTTTCTGTAGTCTGCCTGTTGATGTATTTTCCGTTTGAACTGTGCACAACATGAAGAGACGGAACACTGGCGGCTTGTCACAATGCCCCCCGATGACATCACAATAGCGCTGCTGCCTAGAAAACAAGCTGCGCAGAAGAAGTTGTTCTTTGGGTGGGAGGGTGGGCTAGTGGAAGGAGGGGGCAATCTCTTTTTTTCCCGGGTGGTAGGGGGATGACAGGAGAAGGGAAGCGGGTGGTGAGAAAGGTACAGAGGGCAGGGTTTGGGGGCTGGGAAGGAAAGGGAAAAGATTAGGGTTTGGGGATGATGAAAGGGCTTTCTACGGGTAAGGATGGCAAAGGGTGGCAGTGACGGAAAGTCAGGCAACCTGTCCTGTCCGTCTTTTTGTATCGTGAATTGGAAAGACTGCAAGGGGGAGGGGAGTTGCTTGCGCCCTAAAGGAGGAGTTATTCAGATTCATTGCAGTGGGCGGCGGCTGCAAAACGCACCATTCTTCTTGTTTTGGCTCTGCAAAGCAGCCTTTTCAAGGGTTGGCTTGGGTGACAAAATGTCTTGTGTAGGCGTGGGTTTGTCTCCCTCTCGCTCTCTCTCCCTAAGATGTGTCCGGCATAGGCCAGGGTGCCACTCGAGGCCCAAACCAATTCTGGTTATCGCTTCTCGGCCTTTTGGCTAAGATCAAGTGTAGTATCTGTTCTTATCAGTTTAATATCTGATACGTCCCCTATCTGGGGACCATATATTAAATGGATTTTTAGAACAGGGAGATGGAAAAAGAGCTTGCTCTGTCCACTCCACGCATTGACCTGGTATTGCAGTACCTCCAGGAACGGTGCACCCCTTCTTAACCCAGTTTCCAAAAGCAGAACTCAATTCACCTGATTCATATTAGCCCGATTTAATGAATTGGAAGAAAGCATACGTCTTCATATGCACCTCAATTTGGCCCATTCACTTTTCACACTTCCTCCTTTTGTTTTTTATCTTTCACACTTTTGACTTTCTTTATTCATCCAAATAGCAAACTCATCACCACTCAACCTGACCAACTCGGCTATGTCCCCGTGCTGCAGTTCTCTGTCTTATCTAGATCATTTGCAATTGAATGGAATAGATCCCTTTTGGACAAAGTGGATTCACCTGCTGCTGCAGTGACCACAGGTGTGATAACATCTAGAATTGGCATCTGGTGCGATCTCTCCGCTTCCACTCCAAAGAAAGTTACCTGTTTATTCCTATCATGCATTGGTTTTTGGGGTTTTCTTTGAGTAATGATGATCTCTTTAGTAGTCTGTTGGCGCCCTCTCCTGGAGGAATAGTTTGCTTGCTCTTGGACATTCTAAAAGAGAGGTCATGATAGACATTGAGCTTCTGAGCTCAATTGGGGACAGTCATGGGTGATGAATGTTTGCAACCTACTGCGAAGCCTCATACCGCAATATAAGGAACGTCAAATACTAAGAAAGGGCGGCCTATGAAAGAATTACTACTTTCAATAAGTACACTTAAACGGCTAATTGGGAATAGAAAAACTGTAAAAAGCCCTCTGAGAAAGCCCCCCTCTAACCTTTGATAGTAAGCTTTTCTGTAGTCTGCCTGTTGATGTATTTTCCGTTTGAACTGTGCACAACATGAAGAGACGGAACACTGGCGGCTTGTCACAATGCCCCCCGATGACATCACAATAGCGCTGCTGCCTAGAAAACAAGCTGCGCAGAAGAAGTTGTTCTTTGGGTGGGAGGGTGGGCTAGTGGAAGGAGGGGGCAATCTCTTTTTTTCCCGGGTGGTAGGGGGATGACAGGAGAAGGGAAGCGGGTGGTGAGAAAGGTACAGAGGGCAGGGTTTGGGGGCTGGGAAGGAAAGGGAAAAGATTAGGGTTTGGGGATGATGAAAGGGCTTTCTACGGGTAAGGATGGCAAAGGGTGGCAGTGACGGAAAGTCAGGCAACCTGTCCTGTCCGTCTTTTTGTATCGTGAATTGGAAAGACTGCAAGGGGGAGGGGAGTTGCTTGCGCCCTAAAGGAGGAGTTATTCAGATTCATTGCAGTGGGCGGCGGCTGCAAAACGCACCATTCTTCTTGTTTTGGCTCTGCAAAGCAGCCTTTTCAAGGGTTGGCTTGGGTGACAAAATGTCTTGTGTAGGCGTGGGTTTGTCTCCCTCTCGCTCTCTCTCCCTAAGATGTGTCCGGCATAGGCCAGGGTGCCACTCGAGGCCCAAACCAATTCTGGTTATCGCTTCTCGGCCTTTTGGCTAAGATCAAGTGTAGTATCTGTTCTTATCAGTTTAATATCTGATACGTCCCCTATCTGGGGACCATATATTAAATGGATTTTTAGAACAGGGAGATGGAAAAAGAGCTTGCTCTGTCCACTCCACGCATTGACCTGGTATTGCAGTACCTCCAGGAACGGTGCACCCCTTCTTAACCCAGTTTCCAAAAGCAGAACTCAATTCACCTGATTCATATTAGCCCGATTTAATGAATTGGAAGAAAGCATACGTCTTCATATGCACCTCAATTTGGCCCATTCACTTTTCACACTTCCTCCTTTTGTTTTTTATCTTTCACACTTTTGACTTTCTTTATTCATCCAAATAGCAAACTCATCACCACTCAACCTGACCAACTCGGCTATGTCCCCGTGCTGCAGTTCTCTGTCTTATCTA
Source organism: Anomaloglossus baeobatrachus (assembly GCF_048569485.1). Lineage (NCBI taxonomy): Eukaryota > Metazoa > Chordata > Amphibia > Anura > Aromobatidae > Anomaloglossus > Anomaloglossus baeobatrachus. The sequence goes on along the minus strand of NW_027442131.1, from coordinate 92,778 downwards.
GATCATTTGCAATTGAATGGAATAGATCCCTTTTGGACAAAGTGGATTCACCTGCTGCTGCAGTGACCACAGGTGTGATAACATCTAGAATTGGCATCTGGTGCGATCTCTCCGCTTCCACTCCAAAGAAAGTTACCTGTTTATTCCTATCATGCATTGGTTTTTGGGGTTTTCTTTGAGTAATGATGATCTCTTTAGTAGTCTGTTGGCGCCCTCTCCTGGAGGAATAGTTTGCTTGCTCTTGGACATTCTAAAAGAGAGGTCATGATAGACATTGAGCTTCTGAGCTCAATTGGGGACAGTCATGGGTGATGAATGTTTGCAACCTACTGCGAAGCCTCATACCGCAATATAAGGAACGTCAAATACTAAGAAAGGGCGGCCTATGAAAGAATTACTACTTTCAATAAGTACACTTAAACGGCTAATTGGGAATAGAAAAACTGTAAAAAGCCCTCTGAGAAAGCCCCCCTCTAACCTTTGATAGTAAGCTTTTCTGTAGTCTGCCTGTTGATGTATTTTCCGTTTGAACTGTGCACAACATGAAGAGACGGAACACTGGCGGCTTGTCACAATGCCCCCCGATGACATCACAATAGCGCTGCTGCCTAGAAAACAAGCTGCGCAGAAGAAGTTGTTCTTTGGGTGGGAGGGTGGGCTAGTGGAAGGAGGGGGCAATCTCTTTTTTTCCCGGGTGGTAGGGGGATGACAGGAGAAGGGAAGCGGGTGGTGAGAAAGGTACAGAGGGCAGGGTTTGGGGGCTGGGAAGGAAAGGGAAAAGATTAGGGTTTGGGGATGATGAAAGGGCTTTCTACGGGTAAGGATGGCAAAGGGTGGCAGTGACGGAAAGTCAGGCAACCTGTCCTGTCCGTCTTTTTGTATCGTGAATTGGAAAGACTGCAAGGGGGAGGGGAGTTGCTTGCGCCCTAAAGGAGGAGTTATTCAGATTCATTGCAGTGGGCGGCGGCTGCAAAACGCACCATTCTTCTTGTTTTGGCTCTGCAAAGCAGCCTTTTCAAGGGTTGGCTTGGGTGACAAAATGTCTTGTGTAGGCGTGGGTTTGTCTCCCTCTCGCTCTCTCTCCCTAAGATGTGTCCGGCATAGGCCAGGGTGCCACTCGAGGCCCAAACCAATTCTGGTTATCGCTTCTCGGCCTTTTGGCTAAGATCAAGTGTAGTATCTGTTCTTATCAGTTTAATATCTGATACGTCCCCTATCTGGGGACCATATATTAAATGGATTTTTAGAACAGGGAGATGGAAAAAGAGCTTGCTCTGTCCACTCCACGCATTGACCTGGTATTGCAGTACCTCCAGGAACGGTGCACCCCTTCTTAACCCAGTTTCCAAAAGCAGAACTCAATTCACCTGATTCATATTAGCCCGATTTAATGAATTGGAAGAAAGCATACGTCTTCATATGCACCTCAATTTGGCCCATTCACTTTTCACACTTCCTCCTTTTGTTTTTTATCTTTCACACTTTTGACTTTCTTTATTCATCCAAATAGCAAACTCATCACCACTCAACCTGACCAACTCGGCTATGTCCCCGTGCTGCAGTTCTCTGTCTTATCTAGATCATTTGCAATTGAATGGAATAGATCCCTTTTGGACAAAGTGGATTCACCTGCTGCTGCAGTGACCACAGGTGTGATAACATCTAGAATTGGCATCTGGTGCGATCTCTCCGCTTCCACTCCAAAGAAAGTTACCTGTTTATTCCTATCATGCATTGGTTTTTGGGGTTTTCTTTGAGTAATGATGATCTCTTTAGTAGTCTGTTGGCGCCCTCTCCTGGAGGAATAGTTTGCTTGCTCTTGGACATTCTAAAAGAGAGGTCATGATAGACATTGAGCTTCTGAGCTCAATTGGGGACAGTCATGGGTGATGAATGTTTGCAACCTACTGCGAAGCCTCATACCGCAATATAAGGAACGTCAAATACTAAGAAAGGGCGGCCTATGAAAGAATTACTACTTTCAATAAGTACACTTAAACGGCTAATTGGGAATAGAAAAACTGTAAAAAGCCCTCTGAGAAAGCCCCCCTCTAACCTTTGATAGTAAGCTTTTCTGTAGTCTGCCTGTTGATGTATTTTCCGTTTGAACTGTGCACAACATGAAGAGACGGAACACTGGCGGCTTGTCACAATGCCCCCCGATGACATCACAATAGCGCTGCTGCCTAGAAAACAAGCTGCGCAGAAGAAGTTGTTCTTTGGGTGGGAGGGTGGGCTAGTGGAAGGAGGGGGCAATCTCTTTTTTTCCCGGGTGGTAGGGGGATGACAGGAGAAGGGAAGCGGGTGGTGAGAAAGGTACAGAGGGCAGGGTTTGGGGGCTGGGAAGGAAAGGGAAAAGATTAGGGTTTGGGGATGATGAAAGGGCTTTCTACGGGTAAGGATGGCAAAGGGTGGCAGTGACGGAAAGTCAGGCAACCTGTCCTGTCCGTCTTTTTGTATCGTGAATTGGAAAGACTGCAAGGGGGAGGGGAGTTGCTTGCGCCCTAAAGGAGGAGTTATTCAGATTCATTGCAGTGGGCGGCGGCTGCAAAACGCACCATTCTTCTTGTTTTGGCTCTGCAAAGCAGCCTTTTCAAGGGTTGGCTTGGGTGACAAAATGTCTTGTGTAGGCGTGGGTTTGTCTCCCTCTCGCTCTCTCTCCCTAAGATGTGTCCGGCATAGGCCAGGGTGCCACTCGAGGCCCAAACCAATTCTGGTTATCGCTTCTCGGCCTTTTGGCTAAGATCAAGTGTAGTATCTGTTCTTATCAGTTTAATATCTGATACGTCCCCTATCTGGGGACCATATATTAAATGGATTTTTAGAACAGGGAGATGGAAAAAGAGCTTGCTCTGTCCACTCCACGCATTGACCTGGTATTGCAGTACCTCCAGGAACGGTGCACCCCTTCTTAACCCAGTTTCCAAAAGCAGAACTCAATTCACCTGATTCATATTAGCCCGATTTAATGAATTGGAAGAAAGCATACGTCTTCATATGCACCTCAATTTGGCCCATTCACTTTTCACACTTCCTCCTTTTGTTTTTTATCTTTCACACTTTTGACTTTCTTTATTCATCCAAATAGCAAACTCATCACCACTCAACCTGACCAACTCGGCTATGTCCCCGTGCTGCAGTTCTCTGTCTTATCTAGATCATTTGCAATTGAATGGAATAGATCCCTTTTGGACAAAGTGGATTCACCTGCTGCTGCAGTGACCACAGGTGTGATAACATCTAGAATTGGCATCTGGTGCGATCTCTCCGCTTCCACTCCAAAGAAAGTTACCTGTTTATTCCTATCATGCATTGGTTTTTGGGGTTTTCTTTGAGTAATGATGATCTCTTTAGTAGTCTGTTGGCGCCCTCTCCTGGAGGAATAGTTTGCTTGCTCTTGGACATTCTAAAAGAGAGGTCATGATAGACATTGAGCTTCTGAGCTCAATTGGGGACAGTCATGGGTGATGAATGTTTGCAACCTACTGCGAAGCCTCATACCGCAATATAAGGAACGTCAAATACTAAGAAAGGGCGGCCTATGAAAGAATTACTACTTTCAATAAGTACACTTAAACGGCTAATTGGGAATAGAAAAACTGTAAAAAGCCCTCTGAGAAAGCCCCCCTCTAACCTTTGATAGTAAGCTTTTCTGTAGTCTGCCTGTTGATGTATTTTCCGTTTGAACTGTGCACAACATGAAGAGACGGAACACTGGCGGCTTGTCACAATGCCCCCCGATGACATCACAATAGCGCTGCTGCCTAGAAAACAAGCTGCGCAGAAGAAGTTGTTCTTTGGGTGGGAGGGTGGGCTAGTGGAAGGAGGGGGCAATCTCTTTTTTTCCCGGGTGGTAGGGGGATGACAGGAGAAGGGAAGCGGGTGGTGAGAAAGGTACAGAGGGCAGGGTTTGGGGGCTGGGAAGGAAAGGGAAAAGATTAGGGTTTGGGGATGATGAAAGGGCTTTCTACGGGTAAGGATGGCAAAGGGTGGCAGTGACGGAAAGTCAGGCAACCTGTCCTGTCCGTCTTTTTGTATCGTGAATTGGAAAGACTGCAAGGGGGAGGGGAGTTGCTTGCGCCCTAAAGGAGGAGTTATTCAGATTCATTGCAGTGGGCGGCGGCTGCAAAACGCACCATTCTTCTTGTTTTGGCTCTGCAAAGCAGCCTTTTCAAGGGTTGGCTTGGGTGACAAAATGTCTTGTGTAGGCGTGGGTTTGTCTCCCTCTCGCTCTCTCTCCCTAAGATGTGTCCGGCATAGGCCAGGGTGCCACTCGAGGCCCAAACCAATTCTGGTTATCGCTTCTCGGCCTTTTGGCTAAGATCAAGTGTAGTATCTGTTCTTATCAGTTTAATATCTGATACGTCCCCTATCTGGGGACCATATATTAAATGGATTTTTAGAACAGGGAGATGGAAAAAGAGCTTGCTCTGTCCACTCCACGCATTGACCTGGTATTGCAGTACCTCCAGGAACGGTGCACCCCTTCTTAACCCAGTTTCCAAAAGCAGAACTCAATTCACCTGATTCATATTAGCCCGATTTAATGAATTGGAAGAAAGCATACGTCTTCATATGCACCTCAATTTGGCCCATTCACTTTTCACACTTCCTCCTTTTGTTTTTTATCTTTCACACTTTTGACTTTCTTTATTCATCCAAATAGCAAACTCATCACCACTCAACCTGACCAACTCGGCTATGTCCCCGTGCTGCAGTTCTCTGTCTTATCTAGATCATTTGCAATTGAATGGAATAGATCCCTTTTGGACAAAGTGGATTCACCTGCTGCTGCAGTGACCACAGGTGTGATAACATCTAGAATTGGCATCTGGTGCGATCTCTCCGCTTCCACTCCAAAGAAAGTTACCTGTTTATTCCTATCATGCATTGGTTTTTGGGGTTTTCTTTGAGTAATGATGATCTCTTTAGTAGTCTGTTGGCGCCCTCTCCTGGAGGAATAGTTTGCTTGCTCTTGGACATTCTAAAAGAGAGGTCATGATAGACATTGAGCTTCTGAGCTCAATTGGGGACAGTCATGGGTGATGAATGTTTGCAACCTACTGCGAAGCCTCATACCGCAATATAAGGAACGTCAAATACTAAGAAAGGGCGGCCTATGAAAGAATTACTACTTTCAATAAGTACACTTAAACGGCTAATTGGGAATAGAAAAACTGTAAAAAGCCCTCTGAGAAAGCCCCCCTCTAACCTTTGATAGTAAGCTTTTCTGTAGTCTGCCTGTTGATGTATTTTCCGTTTGAACTGTGCACAACATGAAGAGACGGAACACTGGCGGCTTGTCACAATGCCCCCCGATGACATCACAATAGCGCTGCTGCCTAGAAAACAAGCTGCGCAGAAGAAGTTGTTCTTTGGGTGGGAGGGTGGGCTAGTGGAAGGAGGGGGCAATCTCTTTTTTTCCCGGGTGGTAGGGGGATGACAGGAGAAGGGAAGCGGGTGGTGAGAAAGGTACAGAGGGCAGGGTTTGGGGGCTGGGAAGGAAAGGGAAAAGATTAGGGTTTGGGGATGATGAAAGGGCTTTCTACGGGTAAGGATGGCAAAGGGTGGCAGTGACGGAAAGTCAGGCAACCTGTCCTGTCCGTCTTTTTGTATCGTGAATTGGAAAGACTGCAAGGGGGAGGGGAGTTGCTTGCGCCCTAAAGGAGGAGTTATTCAGATTCATTGCAGTGGGCGGCGGCTGCAAAACGCACCATTCTTCTTGTTTTGGCTCTGCAAAGCAGCCTTTTCAAGGGTTGGCTTGGGTGACAAAATGTCTTGTGTAGGCGTGGGTTTGTCTCCCTCTCGCTCTCTCTCCCTAAGATGTGTCCGGCATAGGCCAGGGTGCCACTCGAGGCCCAAACCAATTCTGGTTATCGCTTCTCGGCCTTTTGGCTAAGATCAAGTGTAGTATCTGTTCTTATCAGTTTAATATCTGATACGTCCCCTATCTGGGGACCATATATTAAATGGATTTTTAGAACAGGGAGATGGAAAAAGAGCTTGCTCTGTCCACTCCACGCATTGACCTGGTATTGCAGTACCTCCAGGAACGGTGCACCCCTTCTTAACCCAGTTTCCAAAAGCAGAACTCAATTCACCTGATTCATATTAGCCCGATTTAATGAATTGGAAGAAAGCATACGTCTTCATATGCACCTCAATTTGGCCCATTCACTTTTCACACTTCCTCCTTTTGTTTTTTATCTTTCACACTTTTGACTTTCTTTATTCATCCAAATAGCAAACTCATCACCACTCAACCTGACCAACTCGGCTATGTCCCCGTGCTGCAGTTCTCTGTCTTATCTAGATCATTTGCAATTGAATGGAATAGATCCCTTTTGGACAAAGTGGATTCACCTGCTGCTGCAGTGACCACAGGTGTGATAACATCTAGAATTGGCATCTGGTGCGATCTCTCCGCTTCCACTCCAAAGAAAGTTACCTGTTTATTCCTATCATGCATTGGTTTTTGGGGTTTTCTTTGAGTAATGATGATCTCTTTAGTAGTCTGTTGGCGCCCTCTCCTGGAGGAATAGTTTGCTTGCTCTTGGACATTCTAAAAGAGAGGTCATGATAGACATTGAGCTTCTGAGCTCAATTGGGGACAGTCATGGGTGATGAATGTTTGCAACCTACTGCGAAGCCTCATACCGCAATATAAGGAACGTCAAATACTAAGAAAGGGCGGCCTATGAAAGAATTACTACTTTCAATAAGTACACTTAAACGGCTAATTGGGAATAGAAAAACTGTAAAAAGCCCTCTGAGAAAGCCCCCCTCTAACCTTTGATAGTAAGCTTTTCTGTAGTCTGCCTGTTGATGTATTTTCCGTTTGAACTGTGCACAACATGAAGAGACGGAACACTGGCGGCTTGTCACAATGCCCCCCGATGACATCACAATAGCGCTGCTGCCTAGAAAACAAGCTGCGCAGAAGAAGTTGTTCTTTGGGTGGGAGGGTGGGCTAGTGGAAGGAGGGGGCAATCTCTTTTTTTCCCGGGTGGTAGGGGGATGACAGGAGAAGGGAAGCGGGTGGTGAGAAAGGTACAGAGGGCAGGGTTTGGGGGCTGGGAAGGAAAGGGAAAAGATTAGGGTTTGGGGATGATGAAAGGGCTTTCTACGGGTAAGGATGGCAAAGGGTGGCAGTGACGGAAAGTCAGGCAACCTGTCCTGTCCGTCTTTTTGTATCGTGAATTGGAAAGACTGCAAGGGGGAGGGGAGTTGCTTGCGCCCTAAAGGAGGAGTTATTCAGATTCATTGCAGTGGGCGGCGGCTGCAAAACGCACCATTCTTCTTGTTTTGGCTCTGCAAAGCAGCCTTTTCAAGGGTTGGCTTGGGTGACAAAATGTCTTGTGTAGGCGTGGGTTTGTCTCCCTCTCGCTCTCTCTCCCTAAGATGTGTCCGGCATAGGCCAGGGTGCCACTCGAGGCCCAAACCAATTCTGGTTATCGCTTCTCGGCCTTTTGGCTAAGATCAAGTGTAGTATCTGTTCTTATCAGTTTAATATCTGATACGTCCCCTATCTGGGGACCATATATTAAATGGATTTTTAGAACAGGGAGATGGAAAAAGAGCTTGCTCTGTCCACTCCACGCATTGACCTGGTATTGCAGTACCTCCAGGAACGGTGCACCCCTTCTTAACCCAGTTTCCAAAAGCAGAACTCAATTCACCTGATTCATATTAGCCCGATTTAATGAATTGGAAGAAAGCATACGTCTTCATATGCACCTCAATTTGGCCCATTCACTTTTCACACTTCCTCCTTTTGTTTTTTATCTTTCACACTTTTGACTTTCTTTATTCATCCAAATAGCAAACTCATCACCACTCAACCTGACCAACTCGGCTATGTCCCCGTGCTGCAGTTCTCTGTCTTATCTAGATCATTTGCAATTGAATGGAATAGATCCCTTTTGGACAAAGTGGATTCACCTGCTGCTGCAGTGACCACAGGTGTGATAACATCTAGAATTGGCATCTGGTGCGATCTCGCCGCTTCCACTCCAAAGAAAGTTACCTGTTTATTCCTATCATGCATTGGTTTTTGGGGTTTTCTTTGAGTAATGATGATCTCTTTAGTAGTCTGTTGGCGCCCTCTCCTGGAGGAATAGTTTGCTTGCTCTTGGACATTCTAAAAGAGAGGTCATGATAGACATTGAGCTTCTGAGCTCAATTGGGGACAGTCATGGGTGATGAATGTTTGCAACCTACTGCGAAGCCTCATACCGCAATATAAGGAACGTCAAATACTAAGAAAGGGCGGCCTATGAAAGAATTACTACTTTCAATAAGTACACTTAAACGGCTAATTGGGAATAGAAAAACTGTAAAAAGCCCTCTGAGAAAGCCCCCCTCTAACCTTTGATAGTAAGCTTTTCTGTAGTCTGCCTGTTGATGTATTTTCCGTTTGAACTGTGCACAACATGAAGAGACGGAACACTGGCGGCTTGTCACAATGCCCCCCGATGACATCACAATAGCGCTGCTGCCTAGAAAACAAGCTGCGCAGAAGAAGTTGTTCTTTGGGTGGGAGGGTGGGCTAGTGGAAGGAGGGGGCAATCTCTTTTTTTCCCGGGTGGTAGGGGGATGACAGGAGAAGGGAAGCGGGTGGTGAGAAAGGTACAGAGGGCAGGGTTTGGGGGCTGGGAAGGAAAGGGAAAAGATTAGGGTTTGGGGATGATGAAAGGGCTTTCTACGGGTAAGGATGGCAAAGGGTGGCAGTGACGGAAAGTCAGGCAACCTGTCCTGTCCGTCTTTTTGTATCGTGAATTGGAAAGACTGCAAGGGGGAGGGGAGTTGCTTGCGCCCTAAAGGAGGAGTTATTCAGATTCATTGCAGTGGGCGGCGGCTGCAAAACGCACCATTCTTCTTGTTTTGGCTCTGCAAAGCAGCCTTTTCAAGGGTTGGCTTGGGTGACAAAATGTCTTGTGTAGGCGTGGGTTTGTCTCCCTCTCGCTCTCTCTCCCTAAGATGTGTCCGGCATAGGCCAGGGTGCCACTCGAGGCCCAAACCAATTCTGGTTATCGCTTCTCGGCCTTTTGGCTAAGATCAAGTGTAGTATCTGTTCTTATCAGTTTAATATCTGATACGTCCCCTATCTGGGGACCATATATTAAATGGATTTTTAGAACAGGGAGATGGAAAAAGAGCTTGCTCTGTCCACTCCACGCATTGACCTGGTATTGCAGTACCTCCAGGAACGGTGCACCCCTTCTTAACCCAGTTTCCAAAAGCAGAACTCAATTCACCTGATTCATATTAGCCCGATTTAATGAATTGGAAGAAAGCATACGTCTTCATATGCACCTCAATTTGGCCCATTCACTTTTCACACTTCCTCCTTTTGTTTTTTATCTTTCACACTTTTGACTTTCTTTATTCATCCAAATAGCAAACTCATCACCACTCAACCTGACCAACTCGGCTATGTCCCCGTGCTGCAGTTCTCTGTCTTATCTAGATCATTTGCAATTGAATGGAATAGATCCCTTTTGGACAAAGTGGATTCACCTGCTGCTGCAGTGACCACAGGTGTGATAACATCTAGAATTGGCATCTGGTGCGATCTCTCCGCTTCCACTCCAAAGAAAGTTACCTGTTTATTCCTATCATGCATTGGTTTTTGGGGTTTTCTTTGAGTAATGATGATCTCTTTAGTAGTCTGTTGGCGCCCTCTCCTGGAGGAATAGTTTGCTTGCTCTTGGACATTCTAAAAGAGAGGTCATGATAGACATTGAGCTTCTGAGCTCAATTGGGGACAGTCATGGGTGATGAATGTTTGCAACCTACTGCGAAGCCTCATACCGCAATATAAGGAACGTCAAATACTAAGAAAGGGCGGCCTATGAAAGAATTACTACTTTCAATAAGTACACTTAAACGGCTAATTGGGAATAGAAAAACTGTAAAAAGCCCTCTGAGAAAGCCCCCCTCTAACCTTTGATAGTAAGCTTTTCTGTAGTCTGCCTGTTGATGTATTTTCCGTTTGAACTGTGCACAACATGAAGAGACGGAACACTGGCGGCTTGTCACAATGCCCCCCGATGACATCACAATAGCGCTGCTGCCTAGAAAACAAGCTGCGCAGAAGAAGTTGTTCTTTGGGTGGGAGGGTGGGCTAGTGGAAGGAGGGGGCAATCTCTTTTTTTCCCGGGTGGTAGGGGGATGACAGGAGAAGGGAAGCGGGTGGTGAGAAAGGTACAGAGGGCAGGGTTTGGGGGCTGGGAAGGAAAGGGAAAAGATTAGGGTTTGGGGATGATGAAAGGGCTTTCTACGGGTAAGGATGGCAAAGGGTGGCAGTGACGGAAAGTCAGGCAACCTGTCCTGTCCGTCTTTTTGTATCGTGAATTGGAAAGACTGCAAGGGGGAGGGGAGTTGCTTGCGCCCTAAAGGAGGAGTTATTCAGATTCATTGCAGTGGGCGGCGGCTGCAAAACGCACCATTCTTCTTGTTTTGGCTCTGCAAAGCAGCCTTTTCAAGGGTTGGCTTGGGTGACAAAATGTCTTGTGTAGGCGTGGGTTTGTCTCCCTCTCGCTCTCTCTCCCTAAGATGTGTCCGGCATAGGCCAGGGTGCCACTCGAGGCCCAAACCAATTCTGGTTATCGCTTCTCGGCCTTTTGGCTAAGATCAAGTGTAGTATCTGTTCTTATCAGTTTAATATCTGATACGTCCCCTATCTGGGGACCATATATTAAATGGATTTTTAGAACAGGGAGATGGAAAAAGAGCTTGCTCTGTCCACTCCACGCATTGACCTGGTATTGCAGTACCTCCAGGAACGGTGCACCCCTTCTTAACCCAGTTTCCAAAAGCAGAACTCAATTCACCTGATTCATATTAGCCCGATTTAATGAATTGGAAGAAAGCATACGTCTTCATATGCACCTCAATTTGGCCCATTCACTTTTCACACTTCCTCCTTTTGTTTTTTATCTTTCACACTTTTGACTTTCTTTATTCATCCAAATAGCAAACTCATCACCACTCAACCTGACCAACTCGGCTATGTCCCCGTGCTGCAGTTCTCTGTCTTATCTAGATCATTTGCAATTGAATGGAATAGATCCCTTTTGGACAAAGTGGATTCACCTGCTGCTGCAGTGACCACAGGTGTGATAACATCTAGAATTGGCATCTGGTGCGATCTCTCCGCTTCCACTCCAAAGAAAGTTACCTGTTTATTCCTATCATGCATTGGTTTTTGGGGTTTTCTTTGAGTAATGATGATCTCTTTAGTAGTCTGTTGGCGCCCTCTCCTGGAGGAATAGTTTGCTTGCTCTTGGACATTCTAAAAGAGAGGTCATGATAGACATTGAGCTTCTGAGCTCAATTGGGGACAGTCATGGGTGATGAATGTTTGCAACCTACTGCGAAGCCTCATACCGCAATATAAGGAACGTCAAATACTAAGAAAGGGCGGCCTATGAAAGAATTACTACTTTCAATAAGTACACTTAAACGGCTAATTGGGAATAGAAAAACTGTAAAAAGCCCTCTGAGAAAGCCCCCCTCTAACCTTTGATAGTAAGCTTTTCTGTAGTCTGCCTGTTGATGTATTTTCCGTTTGAACTGTGCACAACATGAAGAGACGGAACACTGGCGGCTTGTCACAATGCCCCCCGATGACATCACAATAGCGCTGCTGCCTAGAAAACAAGCTGCGCAGAAGAAGTTGTTCTTTGGGTGGGAGGGTGGGCTAGTGGAAGGAGGGGGCAATCTCTTTTTTTCCCGGGTGGTAGGGGGATGACAGGAGAAGGGAAGCGGGTGGTGAGAAAGGTACAGAGGGCAGGGTTTGGGGGCTGGGAAGGAAAGGGAAAAGATTAGGGTTTGGGGATGATGAAAGGGCTTTCTACGGGTAAGGATGGCAAAGGGTGGCAGTGACGGAAAGTCAGGCAACCTGTCCTGTCCGTCTTTTTGTATCGTGAATTGGAAAGACTGCAAGGGGGAGGGGAGTTGCTTGCGCCCTAAAGGAGGAGTTATTCAGATTCATTGCAGTGGGCGGCGGCTGCAAAACGCACCATTCTTCTTGTTTTGGCTCTGCAAAGCAGCCTTTTCAAGGGTTGGCTTGGGTGACAAAATGTCTTGTGTAGGCGTGGGTTTGTCTCCCTCTCGCTCTCTCTCCCTAAGATGTGTCCGGCATAGGCCAGGGTGCCACTCGAGGCCCAAACCAATTCTGGTTATCGCTTCTCGGCCTTTTGGCTAAGATCAAGTGTAGTTTCTGTTCTTATCAGTTTAATATCTGATACGTCCCCTATCTGGGGACCATATATTAAATGGATTTTTAGAACAGGGAGATGGAAAAAGAGCTTGCTCTGTCCACTCCACGCATTGACCTGGTATTGCAGTACCTCCAGGAACGGTGCACCCCTTCTTAACCCAGTTTCCAAAAGCAGAACTCAATTCACCTGATTCATATTAGCCCGATTTAATGAATTGGAAGAAAGCATACGTCTTCATATGCACCTCAATTTGGCCCATTCACTTTTCACACTTCCTCCTTTTGTTTTTTATCTTTCACACTTTTGACTTTCTTTATTCATCCAAATAGCAAACTCATCACCACTCAACCTGACCAACTCGGCTATGTCCCCGTGCTGCAGTTCTCTGTCTTATCTAGATCATTTGCAATTGAATGGAATAGATCCCTTTTGGACAAAGTGGATTCACCTGCTGCTGCAGTGACCACAGGTGTGATAACATCTAGAATTGGCATCTGGTGCGATCTCTCCGCTTCCACTCCAAAGAAAGTTACCTGTTTATTCCTATCATGCATTGGTTTTTGGGGTTTTCTTTGAGTAATGATGATCTCTTTAGTAGTCTGTTGGCGCCCTCTCCTGGAGGAATAGTTTGCTTGCTCTTGGACATTCTAAAAGAGAGGTCATGATAGACATTGAGCTTCTGAGCTCAATTGGGGACAGTCATGGGTGATGAATGTTTGCAACCTACTGCGAAGCCTCATACCGCAATATAAGGAACGTCAAATACTAAGAAAGGGCGGCCTATGAAAGAATTACTACTTTCAATAAGTACACTTAAACGGCTAATTGGGAATAGAAAAACTGTAAAAAGCCCTCTGAGAAAGCCCCCCTCTAACCTTTGATAGTAAGCTTTTCTGTAGTCTGCCTGTTGATGTATTTTCCGTTTGAACTGTGCACAACATGAAGAGACGGAACACTGGCGGCTTGTCACAATGCCCCCCGATGACATCACAATAGCGCTGCTGCCTAGAAAACAAGCTGCGCAGAAGAAGTTGTTCTTTGGGTGGGAGGGTGGGCTAGTGGAAGGAGGGGGCAATCTCTTTTTTTCCCGGGTGGTAGGGGGATGACAGGAGAAGGGAAGCGGGTGGTGAGAAAGGTACAGAGGGCAGGGTTTGGGGGCTGGGAAGGAAAGGGAAAAGATTAGGGTTTGGGGATGATGAAAGGGCTTTCTACGGGTAAGGATGGCAAAGGGTGGCAGTGACGGAAAGTCAGGCAACCTGTCCTGTCCGTCTTTTTGTATCGTGAATTGGAAAGACTGCAAGGGGGAGGGGAGTTGCTTGCGCCCTAAAGGAGGAGTTATTCAGATTCATTGCAGTGGGCGGCGGCTGCAAAACGCACCATTCTTCTTGTTTTGGCTCTGCAAAGCAGCCTTTTCAAGGGTTGGCTTGGGTGACAAAATGTCTTGTGTAGGCGTGGGTTTGTCTCCCTCTCGCTCTCTCTCCCTAAGATGTGTCCGGCATAGGCCAGGGTGCCACTCGAGGCCCAAACCAATTCTGGTTATCGCTTCTCGGCCTTTTGGCTAAGATCAAGTGTAGTATCTGTGAGGCTCGGCAGATGCAATGCACACTGGAAGGTTGCGCTTGCTAGTACTCTTAATGTATAGTATATTCATCTAGAGGAAAACATGGCCCTACCAGGATCGAGGCTATTAGACTGAGTAAGTGTGGGGGCTATGGTGCAATGTGCCCCAGGACTGACGACCCTGGAGTGAGTCTGAGCTTGCTGGCTTGGGACCCCGGCGAGCCTTGGGCTCTGTAGCACACCGTACCTTGCCCTTTCATACTTTCTGAGCATATTGCTCTATCCCGGCCTTCTGGCTAGGAAGGGAAATTTTTATAATCATGGTCGGAGGTCCGTTCAGCTTTGGGCTGAGAAACCAACACCCGGTTGGAGGTCCGGGTCAGCTTCGGCTGAGAAACCAACACCCGGTTGGAGGTCTGGGTCAGCTTCGGCTGAGAAACCAACACCCGGTTGGAGGTCCGGGTCAGCTTCGGCTGAGAAACCAACACCCGGTTGGAGGTCCGGTTAGCCTTGGGCTGAGAAACCAACACCGGTTGACGGTCCGGGCAGTTTCGGCTGCGAAACCAACAACTAGTAGCTCTCTACTCCACTTGGGTAAGATGCCTGGGTGGACGCTGGGAGCAACGACAAGGCTCAACCAGGCTTCGGCTTGGGGGAGCACCGAAGATCCCTGACCCTTGCTGTGGCCTTCTGGCTCGGAGGGACGGGGTTGATTTTTGGGGACCCTCTCCTCACGGAGGGGTCCACACGAATCCTAGCCTTTGCACTGTTTTTGGTGTGACTTCGGTCATGCATTTTTTGCGGTGCTTTGGAAAGCTTCATTAAATCAAAAATCTGTTCTTATCAGTTTAATATCTGATACGTCCCCTATCTGGGGACCATATATTAAATGGATTTTTAGAACAGGGAGATGGAAAAAGAGCTTGCTCTGTCCACTCCACGCATTGACCTGGTATTGCAGTACCTCCAGGAACGGTGCACCCCTTCTTAACCCAGTTTCCAAAAGCAGAACTCAATTCACCTGATTCATATTAGCCCGATTTAATGAATTGGAAGAAAGCATACGTCTTCATATGCACCTCAATTTGGCCCATTCACTTTTCACACTTCCTCCTTTTGTTTTTTATCTTTCACACTTTTGACTTTCTTTATTCATCCAAATAGCAAACTCATCACCACTCAACCTGACCAACTCGGCTATGTCCCCGTGCTGCAGTTCTCTGTCTTATCTAGATCATTTGCAATTGAATGGAATAGATCCCTTTTGGACAAAGTGGATTCACCTGCTGCTGCAGTGACCACAGGTGTGATAACATCTAGAATTGGCATCTGGTGCGATCTCTCCGCTTCCACTCCAAAGAAAGTTACCTGTTTATTCCTATCATGCATTGGTTTTTGGGGTTTTCTTTGAGTAATGATGATCTCTTTAGTAGTCTGTTGGCGCCCTCTCCTGGAGGAATAGTTTGCTTGCTCTTGGACATTCTAAAAGAGAGGTCATGATAGACATTGAGCTTCTGAGCTCAATTGGGGACAGTCATGGGTGATGAATGTTTGCAACCTACTGCGAAGCCTCATACCGCAATATAAGGAACGTCAAATACTAAGAAAGGGCGGCCTATGAAAGAATTACTACTTTCAATAAGTACACTTAAACGGCTAATTGGGAATAGAAAAACTGTAAAAAGCCCTCTGAGAAAGCCCCCCTCTAACCTTTGATAGTAAGCTTTTCTGTAGTCTGCCTGTTGATGTATTTTCCGTTTGAACTGTGCACAACATGAAGAGACGGAACACTGGCGGCTTGTCACAATGCCCCCCGATGACATCACAATAGCGCTGCTGCCTAGAAAACAAGCTGCGCAGAAGAAGTTGTTCTTTGGGTGGGAGGGTGGGCTAGTGGAAGGAGGGGGCAATCTCTTTTTTTCCCGGGTGGTAGGGGGATGACAGGAGAAGGGAAGCGGGTGGTGAGAAAGGTACAGAGGGCAGGGTTTGGGGGCTGGGAAGGAAAGGGAAAAGATTAGGGTTTGGGGATGATGAAAGGGCTTTCTACGGGTAAGGATGGCAAAGGGTGGCAGTGACGGAAAGTCAGGCAACCTGTCCTGTCCGTCTTTTTGTATCGTGAATTGGAAAGACTGCAAGGGGGAGGGGAGTTGCTTGCGCCCTAAAGGAGGAGTTATTCAGATTCATTGCAGTGGGCGGCGGCTGCAAAACGCACCATTCTTCTTGTTTTGGCTCTGCAAAGCAGCCTTTTCAAGGGTTGGCTTGGGTGACAAAATGTCTTGTGTAGGCGTGGGTTTGTCTCCCTCTCGCTCTCTCTCCCTAAGATGTGTCCGGCATAGGCCAGGGTGCCACTCGAGGCCCAAACCAATTCTGGTTATCGCTTCTCGGCCTTTTGGCTAAGATCAAGTGTAGTATCTGTTCTTATCAGTTTAATATCTGATACGTCCCCTATCTGGGGACCATATATTAAATGGATTTTTAGAACAGGGAGATGGAAAAAGAGCTTGCTCTGTCCACTCCACGCATTGACCTGGTATTGCAGTACCTCCAGGAACGGTGCACCCCTTCTTAACCCAGTTTCCAAAAGCAGAACTCAATTCACCTGATTCATATTAGCCCGATTTAATGAATTGGAAGAAAGCATACGTCTTCATATGCACCTCAATTTGGCCCATTCACTTTTCACACTTCCTCCTTTTGTTTTTTATCTTTCACACTTTTGACTTTCTTTATTCATCCAAATAGCAAACTCATCACCACTCAACCTGACCAACTCGGCTATGTCCCCGTGCTGCAGTTCTCTGTCTTATCTAGATCATTTGCAATTGAATGGAATAGATCCCTTTTGGACAAAGTGGATTCACCTGCTGCTGCAGTGACCACAGGTGTGATAACATCTAGAATTGGCATCTGGTGCGATCTCTCCGCTTCCACTCCAAAGAAAGTTACCTGTTTATTCCTATCATGCATTGGTTTTTGGGGTTTTCTTTGAGTAATGATGATCTCTTTAGTAGTCTGTTGGCGCCCTCTCCTGGAGGAATAGTTTGCTTGCTCTTGGACATTCTAAAAGAGAGGTCATGATAGACATTGAGCTTCTGAGCTCAATTGGGGACAGTCATGGGTGATGAATGTTTGCAACCTACTGCGAAGCCTCATACCGCAATATAAGGAACGTCAAATACTAAGAAAGGGCGGCCTATGAAAGAATTACTACTTTCAATAAGTACACTTAAACGGCTAATTGGGAATAGAAAAACTGTAAAAAGCCCTCTGAGAAAGCCCCCCTCTAACCTTTGATAGTAAGCTTTTCTGTAGTCTGCCTGTTGATGTATTTTCCGTTTGAACTGTGCACAACATGAAGAGACGGAACACTGGCGGCTTGTCACAATGCCCCCCGATGACATCACAATAGCGCTGCTGCCTAGAAAACAAGCTGCGCAGAAGAAGTTGTTCTTTGGGTGGGAGGGTGGGCTAGTGGAAGGAGGGGGCAATCTCTTTTTTTCCCGGGTGGTAGGGGGATGACAGGAGAAGGGAAGCGGGTGGTGAGAAAGGTACAGAGGGCAGGGTTTGGGGGCTGGGAAGGAAAGGGAAAAGATTAGGGTTTGGGGATGATGAAAGGGCTTTCTACGGGTAAGGATGGCAAAGGGTGGCAGTGACGGAAAGTCAGGCAACCTGTCCTGTCCGTCTTTTTGTATCGTGAATTGGAAAGACTGCAAGGGGGAGGGGAGTTGCTTGCGCCCTAAAGGAGGAGTTATTCAGATTCATTGCAGTGGGCGGCGGCTGCAAAACGCACCATTCTTCTTGTTTTGGCTCTGCAAAGCAGCCTTTTCAAGGGTTGGCTTGGGTGACAAAATGTCTTGTGTAGGCGTGGGTTTGTCTCCCTCTCGCTCTCTCTCCCTAAGATGTGTCCGGCATAGGCCAGGGTGCCACTCGAGGCCCAAACCAATTCTGGTTATCGCTTCTCGGCCTTTTGGCTAAGATCAAGTGTAGTATCTGTTCTTATCAGTTTAATATCTGATACGTCCCCTATCTGGGGACCATATATTAAATGGATTTTTAGAACAGGGAGATGGAAAAAGAGCTTGCTCTGTCCACTCCACGCATTGACCTGGTATTGCAGTACCTCCAGGAACGGTGCACCCCTTCTTAACCCAGTTTCCAAAAGCAGAACTCAATTCACCTGATTCATATTAGCCCGATTTAATGAATTGGAAGAAAGCATACGTCTTCATATGCACCTCAATTTGGCCCATTCACTTTTCACACTTCCTCCTTTTGTTTTTTATCTTTCACACTTTTGACTTTCTTTATTCATCCAAATAGCAAACTCATCACCACTCAACCTGACCAACTCGGCTATGTCCCCGTGCTGCAGTTCTCTGTCTTATCTAGATCATTTGCAATTGAATGGAATAGATCCCTTTTGGACAAAGTGGATTCACCTGCTGCTGCAGTGACCACAGGTGTGATAACATCTAGAATTGGCATCTGGTGCGATCTCTCCGCTTCCACTCCAAAGAAAGTTACCTGTTTATTCCTATCATGCATTGGTTTTTGGGGTTTTCTTTGAGTAATGATGATCTCTTTAGTAGTCTGTTGGCGCCCTCTCCTGGAGGAATAGTTTGCTTGCTCTTGGACATTCTAAAAGAGAGGTCATGATAGACATTGAGCTTCTGAGCTCAATTGGGGACAGTCATGGGTGATGAATGTTTGCAACCTACTGCGAAGCCTCATACCGCAATATAAGGAACGTCAAATACTAAGAAAGGGCGGCCTATGAAAGAATTACTACTTTCAATAAGTACACTTAAACGGCTAATTGGGAATAGAAAAACTGTAAAAAGCCCTCTGAGAAAGCCCCCCTCTAACCTTTGATAGTAAGCTTTTCTGTAGTCTGCCTGTTGATGTATTTTCCGTTTGAACTGTGCACAACATGAAGAGACGGAACACTGGCGGCTTGTCACAATGCCCCCCGATGACATCACAATAGCGCTGCTGCCTAGAAAACAAGCTGCGCAGAAGAAGTTGTTCTTTGGGTGGGAGGGTGGGCTAGTGGAAGGAGGGGGCAATCTCTTTTTTTCCCGGGTGGTAGGGGGATGACAGGAGAAGGGAAGCGGGTGGTGAGAAAGGTACAGAGGGCAGGGTTTGGGGGCTGGGAAGGAAAGGGAAAAGATTAGGGTTTGGGGATGATGAAAGGGCTTTCTACGGGTAAGGATGGCAAAGGGTGGCAGTGACGGAAAGTCAGGCAACCTGTCCTGTCCGTCTTTTTGTATCGTGAATTGGAAAGACTGCAAGGGGGAGGGGAGTTGCTTGCGCCCTAAAGGAGGAGTTATTCAGATTCATTGCAGTGGGCGGCGGCTGCAAAACGCACCATTCTTCTTGTTTTGGCTCTGCAAAGCAGCCTTTTCAAGGGTTGGCTTGGGTGACAAAATGTCTTGTGTAGGCGTGGGTTTGTCTCCCTCTCGCTCTCTCTCCCTAAGATGTGTCCGGCATAGGCCAGGGTGCCACTCGAGGCCCAAACCAATTCTGGTTATCGCTTCTCGGCCTTTTGGCTAAGATCAAGTGTAGTATCTGTTCTTATCAGTTTAATATCTGATACGTCCCCTATCTGGGGACCATATATTAAATGGATTTTTAGAACAGGGAGATGGAAAAAGAGCTTGCTCTGTCCACTCCACGCATTGACCTGGTATTGCAGTACCTCCAGGAACGGTGCACCCCTTCTTAACCCAGTTTCCAAAAGCAGAACTCAATTCACCTGATTCATATTAGCCCGATTTAATGAATTGGAAGAAAGCATACGTCTTCATATGCACCTCAATTTGGCCCATTCACTTTTCACACTTCCTCCTTTTGTTTTTTATCTTTCACACTTTTGACTTTCTTTATTCATCCAAATAGCAAACTCATCACCACTCAACCTGACCAACTCGGCTATGTCCCCGTGCTGCAGTTCTCTGTCTTATCTAGATCATTTGCAATTGAATGGAATAGATCCCTTTTGGACAAAGTGGATTCACCTGCTGCTGCAGTGACCACAGGTGTGATAACATCTAGAATTGGCATCTGGTGCGATCTCTCCGCTTCCACTCCAAAGAAAGTTACCTGTTTATTCCTATCATGCATTGGTTTTTGGGGTTTTCTTTGAGTAATGATGATCTCTTTAGTAGTCTGTTGGCGCCCTCTCCTGGAGGAATAGTTTGCTTGCTCTTGGACATTCTAAAAGAGAGGTCATGATAGACATTGAGCTTCTGAGCTCAATTGGGGACAGTCATGGGTGATGAATGTTTGCAACCTACTGCGAAGCCTCATACCGCAATATAAGGAACGTCAAATACTAAGAAAGGGCGGCCTATGAAAGAATTACTACTTTCAATAAGTACACTTAAACGGCTAATTGGGAATAGAAAAACTGTAAAAAGCCCTCTGAGAAAGCCCCCCTCTAACCTTTGATAGTAAGCTTTTCTGTAGTCTGCCTGTTGATGTATTTTCCGTTTGAACTGTGCACAACATGAAGAGACGGAACACTGGCGGCTTGTCACAATGCCCCCCGATGACATCACAATAGCGCTGCTGCCTAGAAAACAAGCTGCGCAGAAGAAGTTGTTCTTTGGGTGGGAGGGTGGGCTAGTGGAAGGAGGGGGCAATCTCTTTTTTTCCCGGGTGGTAGGGGGATGACAGGAGAAGGGAAGCGGGTGGTGAGAAAGGTACAGAGGGCAGGGTTTGGGGGCTGGGAAGGAAAGGGAAAAGATTAGGGTTTGGGGATGATGAAAGGGCTTTCTACGGGTAAGGATGGCAAAGGGTGGCAGTGACGGAAAGTCAGGCAACCTGTCCTGTCCGTCTTTTTGTATCGTGAATTGGAAAGACTGCAAGGGGGAGGGGAGTTGCTTGCGCCCTAAAGGAGGAGTTATTCAGATTCATTGCAGTGGGCGGCGGCTGCAAAACGCACCATTCTTCTTGTTTTGGCTCTGCAAAGCAGCCTTTTCAAGGGTTGGCTTGGGTGACAAAATGTCTTGTGTAGGCGTGGGTTTGTCTCCCTCTCGCTCTCTCTCCCTAAGATGTGTCCGGCATAGGCCAGGGTGCCACTCGAGGCCCAAACCAATTCTGGTTATCGCTTCTCGGCCTTTTGGCTAAGATCAAGTGTAGTATCTGTTCTTATCAGTTTAATATCTGATACGTCCCCTATCTGGGGACCATATATTAAATGGATTTTTAGAACAGGGAGATGGAAAAAGAGCTTGCTCTGTCCACTCCACGCATTGACCTGGTATTGCAGTACCTCCAGGAACGGTGCACCCCTTCTTAACCCAGTTTCCAAAAGCAGAACTCAATTCACCTGATTCATATTAGCCCGATTTAATGAATTGGAAGAAAGCATACGTCTTCATATGCACCTCAATTTGGCCCATTCACTTTTCACACTTCCTCCTTTTGTTTTTTATCTTTCACACTTTTGACTTTCTTTATTCATCCAAATAGCAAACTCATCACCACTCAACCTGACCAACTCGGCTATGTCCCCGTGCTGCAGTTCTCTGTCTTATCTAGATCATTTGCAATTGAATGGAATAGATCCCTTTTGGACAAAGTGGATTCACCTGCTGCTGCAGTGACCACAGGTGTGATAACATCTAGAATTGGCATCTGGTGCGATCTCTCCGCTTCCACTCCAAAGAAAGTTACCTGTTTATTCCTATCATGCATTGGTTTTTGGGGTTTTCTTTGAGTAATGATGATCTCTTTAGTAGTCTGTTGGCGCCCTCTCCTGGAGGAATAGTTTGCTTGCTCTTGGACATTCTAAAAGAGAGGTCATGATAGACATTGAGCTTCTGAGCTCAATTGGGGACAGTCATGGGTGATGAATGTTTGCAACCTACTGCGAAGCCTCATACCGCAATATAAGGAACGTCAAATACTAAGAAAGGGCGGCCTATGAAAGAATTACTACTTTCAATAAGTACACTTAAACGGCTAATTGGGAATAGAAAAACTGTAAAAAGCCCTCTGAGAAAGCCCCCCTCTAACCTTTGATAGTAAGCTTTTCTGTAGTCTGCCTGTTGATGTATTTTCCGTTTGAACTGTGCACAACATGAAGAGACGGAACACTGGCGGCTTGTCACAATGCCCCCCGATGACATCACAATAGCGCTGCTGCCTAG
This sequence comes from Anomaloglossus baeobatrachus, assembly GCF_048569485.1. Taxonomy (NCBI): domain Eukaryota; kingdom Metazoa; phylum Chordata; class Amphibia; order Anura; family Aromobatidae; genus Anomaloglossus; species Anomaloglossus baeobatrachus. The sequence goes on along the minus strand of NW_027442131.1, from coordinate 70,835 downwards.
AAAACAAGCTGCGCAGAAGAAGTTGTTCTTTGGGTGGGAGGGTGGGCTAGTGGAAGGAGGGGGCAATCTCTTTTTTTCCCGGGTGGTAGGGGGATGACAGGAGAAGGGAAGCGGGTGGTGAGAAAGGTACAGAGGGCAGGGTTTGGGGGCTGGGAAGGAAAGGGAAAAGATTAGGGTTTGGGGATGATGAAAGGGCTTTCTACGGGTAAGGATGGCAAAGGGTGGCAGTGACGGAAAGTCAGGCAACCTGTCCTGTCCGTCTTTTTGTATCGTGAATTGGAAAGACTGCAAGGGGGAGGGGAGTTGCTTGCGCCCTAAAGGAGGAGTTATTCAGATTCATTGCAGTGGGCGGCGGCTGCAAAACGCACCATTCTTCTTGTTTTGGCTCTGCAAAGCAGCCTTTTCAAGGGTTGGCTTGGGTGACAAAATGTCTTGTGTAGGCGTGGGTTTGTCTCCCTCTCGCTCTCTCTCCCTAAGATGTGTCCGGCATAGGCCAGGGTGCCACTCGAGGCCCAAACCAATTCTGGTTATCGCTTCTCGGCCTTTTGGCTAAGATCAAGTGTAGTATCTGTTCTTATCAGTTTAATATCTGATACGTCCCCTATCTGGGGACCATATATTAAATGGATTTTTAGAACAGGGAGATGGAAAAAGAGCTTGCTCTGTCCACTCCACGCATTGACCTGGTATTGCAGTACCTCCAGGAACGGTGCACCCCTTCTTAACCCAGTTTCCAAAAGCAGAACTCAATTCACCTGATTCATATTAGCCCGATTTAATGAATTGGAAGAAAGCATACGTCTTCATATGCACCTCAATTTGGCCCATTCACTTTTCACACTTCCTCCTTTTGTTTTTTATCTTTCACACTTTTGACTTTCTTTATTCATCCAAATAGCAAACTCATCACCACTCAACCTGACCAACTCGGCTATGTCCCCGTGCTGCAGTTCTCTGTCTTATCTAGATCATTTGCAATTGAATGGAATAGATCCCTTTTGGACAAAGTGGATTCACCTGCTGCTGCAGTGACCACAGGTGTGATAACATCTAGAATTGGCATCTGGTGCGATCTCTCCGCTTCCACTCCAAAGAAAGTTACCTGTTTATTCCTATCATGCATTGGTTTTTGGGGTTTTCTTTGAGTAATGATGATCTCTTTAGTAGTCTGTTGGCGCCCTCTCCTGGAGGAATAGTTTGCTTGCTCTTGGACATTCTAAAAGAGAGGTCATGATAGACATTGAGCTTCTGAGCTCAATTGGGGACAGTCATGGGTGATGAATGTTTGCAACCTACTGCGAAGCCTCATACCGCAATATAAGGAACGTCAAATACTAAGAAAGGGCGGCCTATGAAAGAATTACTACTTTCAATAAGTACACTTAAACGGCTAATTGGGAATAGAAAAACTGTAAAAAGCCCTCTGAGAAAGCCCCCCTCTAACCTTTGATAGTAAGCTTTTCTGTAGTCTGCCTGTTGATGTATTTTCCGTTTGAACTGTGCACAACATGAAGAGACGGAACACTGGCGGCTTGTCACAATGCCCCCCGATGACATCACAATAGCGCTGCTGCCTAGAAAACAAGCTGCGCAGAAGAAGTTGTTCTTTGGGTGGGAGGGTGGGCTAGTGGAAGGAGGGGGCAATCTCTTTTTTTCCCGGGTGGTAGGGGGATGACAGGAGAAGGGAAGCGGGTGGTGAGAAAGGTACAGAGGGCAGGGTTTGGGGGCTGGGAAGGAAAGGGAAAAGATTAGGGTTTGGGGATGATGAAAGGGCTTTCTACGGGTAAGGATGGCAAAGGGTGGCAGTGACGGAAAGTCAGGCAACCTGTCCTGTCCGTCTTTTTGTATCGTGAATTGGAAAGACTGCAAGGGGGAGGGGAGTTGCTTGCGCCCTAAAGGAGGAGTTATTCAGATTCATTGCAGTGGGCGGCGGCTGCAAAACGCACCATTCTTCTTGTTTTGGCTCTGCAAAGCAGCCTTTTCAAGGGTTGGCTTGGGTGACAAAATGTCTTGTGTAGGCGTGGGTTTGTCTCCCTCTCGCTCTCTCTCCCTAAGATGTGTCCGGCATAGGCCAGGGTGCCACTCGAGGCCCAAACCAATTCTGGTTATCGCTTCTCGGCCTTTTGGCTAAGATCAAGTGTAGTATCTGTTCTTATCAGTTTAATATCTGATACGTCCCCTATCTGGGGACCATATATTAAATGGATTTTTAGAACAGGGAGATGGAAAAAGAGCTTGCTCTGTCCACTCCACGCATTGACCTGGTATTGCAGTACCTCCAGGAACGGTGCACCCCTTCTTAACCCAGTTTCCAAAAGCAGAACTCAATTCACCTGATTCATATTAGCCCGATTTAATGAATTGGAAGAAAGCATACGTCTTCATATGCACCTCAATTTGGCCCATTCACTTTTCACACTTCCTCCTTTTGTTTTTTATCTTTCACACTTTTGACTTTCTTTATTCATCCAAATAGCAAACTCATCACCACTCAACCTGACCAACTCGGCTATGTCCCCGTGCTGCAGTTCTCTGTCTTATCTAGATCATTTGCAATTGAATGGAATAGATCCCTTTTGGACAAAGTGGATTCACCTGCTGCTGCAGTGACCACAGGTGTGATAACATCTAGAATTGGCATCTGGTGCGATCTCTCCGCTTCCACTCCAAAGAAAGTTACCTGTTTATTCCTATCATGCATTGGTTTTTGGGGTTTTCTTTGAGTAATGATGATCTCTTTAGTAGTCTGTTGGCGCCCTCTCCTGGAGGAATAGTTTGCTTGCTCTTGGACATTCTAAAAGAGAGGTCATGATAGACATTGAGCTTCTGAGCTCAATTGGGGACAGTCATGGGTGATGAATGTTTGCAACCTACTGCGAAGCCTCATACCGCAATATAAGGAACGTCAAATACTAAGAAAGGGCGGCCTATGAAAGAATTACTACTTTCAATAAGTACACTTAAACGGCTAATTGGGAATAGAAAAACTGTAAAAAGCCCTCTGAGAAAGCCCCCCTCTAACCTTTGATAGTAAGCTTTTCTGTAGTCTGCCTGTTGATGTATTTTCCGTTTGAACTGTGCACAACATGAAGAGACGGAACACTGGCGGCTTGTCACAATGCCCCCCGATGACATCACAATAGCGCTGCTGCCTAGAAAACAAGCTGCGCAGAAGAAGTTGTTCTTTGGGTGGGAGGGTGGGCTAGTGGAAGGAGGGGGCAATCTCTTTTTTTCCCGGGTGGTAGGGGGATGACAGGAGAAGGGAAGCGGGTGGTGAGAAAGGTACAGAGGGCAGGGTTTGGGGGCTGGGAAGGAAAGGGAAAAGATTAGGGTTTGGGGATGATGAAAGGGCTTTCTACGGGTAAGGATGGCAAAGGGTGGCAGTGACGGAAAGTCAGGCAACCTGTCCTGTCCGTCTTTTTGTATCGTGAATTGGAAAGACTGCAAGGGGGAGGGGAGTTGCTTGCGCCCTAAAGGAGGAGTTATTCAGATTCATTGCAGTGGGCGGCGGCTGCAAAACGCACCATTCTTCTTGTTTTGGCTCTGCAAAGCAGCCTTTTCAAGGGTTGGCTTGGGTGACAAAATGTCTTGTGTAGGCGTGGGTTTGTCTCCCTCTCGCTCTCTCTCCCTAAGATGTGTCCGGCATAGGCCAGGGTGCCACTCGAGGCCCAAACCAATTCTGGTTATCGCTTCTCGGCCTTTTGGCTAAGATCAAGTGTAGTATCTGTTCTTATCAGTTTAATATCTGATACGTCCCCTATCTGGGGACCATATATTAAATGGATTTTTAGAACAGGGAGATGGAAAAAGAGCTTGCTCTGTCCACTCCACGCATTGACCTGGTATTGCAGTACCTCCAGGAACGGTGCACCCCTTCTTAACCCAGTTTCCAAAAGCAGAACTCAATTCACCTGATTCATATTAGCCCGATTTAATGAATTGGAAGAAAGCATACGTCTTCATATGCACCTCAATTTGGCCCATTCACTTTTCACACTTCCTCCTTTTGTTTTTTATCTTTCACACTTTTGACTTTCTTTATTCATCCAAATAGCAAACTCATCACCACTCAACCTGACCAACTCGGCTATGTCCCCGTGCTGCAGTTCTCTGTCTTATCTAGATCATTTGCAATTGAATGGAATAGATCCCTTTTGGACAAAGTGGATTCACCTGCTGCTGCAGTGACCACAGGTGTGATAACATCTAGAATTGGCATCTGGTGCGATCTCTCCGCTTCCACTCCAAAGAAAGTTACCTGTTTATTCCTATCATGCATTGGTTTTTGGGGTTTTCTTTGAGTAATGATGATCTCTTTAGTAGTCTGTTGGCGCCCTCTCCTGGAGGAATAGTTTGCTTGCTCTTGGACATTCTAAAAGAGAGGTCATGATAGACATTGAGCTTCTGAGCTCAATTGGGGACAGTCATGGGTGATGAATGTTTGCAACCTACTGCGAAGCCTCATACCGCAATATAAGGAACGTCAAATACTAAGAAAGGGCGGCCTATGAAAGAATTACTACTTTCAATAAGTACACTTAAACGGCTAATTGGGAATAGAAAAACTGTAAAAAGCCCTCTGAGAAAGCCCCCCTCTAACCTTTGATAGTAAGCTTTTCTGTAGTCTGCCTGTTGATGTATTTTCCGTTTGAACTGTGCACAACATGAAGAGACGGAACACTGGCGGCTTGTCACAATGCCCCCCGATGACATCACAATAGCGCTGCTGCCTAGAAAACAAGCTGCGCAGAAGAAGTTGTTCTTTGGGTGGGAGGGTGGGCTAGTGGAAGGAGGGGGCAATCTCTTTTTTTCCCGGGTGGTAGGGGGATGACAGGAGAAGGGAAGCGGGTGGTGAGAAAGGTACAGAGGGCAGGGTTTGGGGGCTGGGAAGGAAAGGGAAAAGATTAGGGTTTGGGGATGATGAAAGGGCTTTCTACGGGTAAGGATGGCAAAGGGTGGCAGTGACGGAAAGTCAGGCAACCTGTCCTGTCCGTCTTTTTGTATCGTGAATTGGAAAGACTGCAAGGGGGAGGGGAGTTGCTTGCGCCCTAAAGGAGGAGTTATTCAGATTCATTGCAGTGGGCGGCGGCTGCAAAACGCACCATTCTTCTTGTTTTGGCTCTGCAAAGCAGCCTTTTCAAGGGTTGGCTTGGGTGACAAAATGTCTTGTGTAGGCGTGGGTTTGTCTCCCTCTCGCTCTCTCTCCCTAAGATGTGTCCGGCATAGGCCAGGGTGCCACTCGAGGCCCAAACCAATTCTGGTTATCGCTTCTCGGCCTTTTGGCTAAGATCAAGTGTAGTATCTGTTCTTATCAGTTTAATATCTGATACGTCCCCTATCTGGGGACCATATATTAAATGGATTTTTAGAACAGGGAGATGGAAAAAGAGCTTGCTCTGTCCACTCCACGCATTGACCTGGTATTGCAGTACCTCCAGGAACGGTGCACCCCTTCTTAACCCAGTTTCCAAAAGCAGAACTCAATTCACCTGATTCATATTAGCCCGATTTAATGAATTGGAAGAAAGCATACGTCTTCATATGCACCTCAATTTGGCCCATTCACTTTTCACACTTCCTCCTTTTGTTTTTTATCTTTCACACTTTTGACTTTCTTTATTCATCCAAATAGCAAACTCATCACCACTCAACCTGACCAACTCGGCTATGTCCCCGTGCTGCAGTTCTCTGTCTTATCTAGATCATTTGCAATTGAATGGAATAGATCCCTTTTGGACAAAGTGGATTCACCTGCTGCTGCAGTGACCACAGGTGTGATAACATCTAGAATTGGCATCTGGTGCGATCTCTCCGCTTCCACTCCAAAGAAAGTTACCTGTTTATTCCTATCATGCATTGGTTTTTGGGGTTTTCTTTGAGTAATGATGATCTCTTTAGTAGTCTGTTGGCGCCCTCTCCTGGAGGAATAGTTTGCTTGCTCTTGGACATTCTAAAAGAGAGGTCATGATAGACATTGAGCTTCTGAGCTCAATTGGGGACAGTCATGGGTGATGAATGTTTGCAACCTACTGCGAAGCCTCATACCGCAATATAAGGAACGTCAAATACTAAGAAAGGGCGGCCTATGAAAGAATTACTACTTTCAATAAGTACACTTAAACGGCTAATTGGGAATAGAAAAACTGTAAAAAGCCCTCTGAGAAAGCCCCCCTCTAACCTTTGATAGTAAGCTTTTCTGTAGTCTGCCTGTTGATGTATTTTCCGTTTGAACTGTGCACAACATGAAGAGACGGAACACTGGCGGCTTGTCACAATGCCCCCCGATGACATCACAATAGCGCTGCTGCCTAGAAAACAAGCTGCGCAGAAGAAGTTGTTCTTTGGGTGGGAGGGTGGGCTAGTGGAAGGAGGGGGCAATCTCTTTTTTTCCCGGGTGGTAGGGGGATGACAGGAGAAGGGAAGCGGGTGGTGAGAAAGGTACAGAGGGCAGGGTTTGGGGGCTGGGAAGGAAAGGGAAAAGATTAGGGTTTGGGGATGATGAAAGGGCTTTCTACGGGTAAGGATGGCAAAGGGTGGCAGTGACGGAAAGTCAGGCAACCTGTCCTGTCCGTCTTTTTGTATCGTGAATTGGAAAGACTGCAAGGGGGAGGGGAGTTGCTTGCGCCCTAAAGGAGGAGTTATTCAGATTCATTGCAGTGGGCGGCGGCTGCAAAACGCACCATTCTTCTTGTTTTGGCTCTGCAAAGCAGCCTTTTCAAGGGTTGGCTTGGGTGACAAAATGTCTTGTGTAGGCGTGGGTTTGTCTCCCTCTCGCTCTCTCTCCCTAAGATGTGTCCGGCATAGGCCAGGGTGCCACTCGAGGCCCAAACCAATTCTGGTTATCGCTTCTCGGCCTTTTGGCTAAGATCAAGTGTAGTATCTGTTCTTATCAGTTTAATATCTGATACGTCCCCTATCTGGGGACCATATATTAAATGGATTTTTAGAACAGGGAGATGGAAAAAGAGCTTGCTCTGTCCACTCCACGCATTGACCTGGTATTGCAGTACCTCCAGGAACGGTGCACCCCTTCTTAACCCAGTTTCCAAAAGCAGAACTCAATTCACCTGATTCATATTAGCCCGATTTAATGAATTGGAAGAAAGCATACGTCTTCATATGCACCTCAATTTGGCCCATTCACTTTTCACACTTCCTCCTTTTGTTTTTTATCTTTCACACTTTTGACTTTCTTTATTCATCCAAATAGCAAACTCATCACCACTCAACCTGACCAACTCGGCTATGTCCCCGTGCTGCAGTTCTCTGTCTTATCTAGATCATTTGCAATTGAATGGAATAGATCCCTTTTGGACAAAGTGGATTCACCTGCTGCTGCAGTGACCACAGGTGTGATAACATCTAGAATTGGCATCTGGTGCGATCTCTCCGCTTCCACTCCAAAGAAAGTTACCTGTTTATTCCTATCATGCATTGGTTTTTGGGGTTTTCTTTGAGTAATGATGATCTCTTTAGTAGTCTGTTGGCGCCCTCTCCTGGAGGAATAGTTTGCTTGCTCTTGGACATTCTAAAAGAGAGGTCATGATAGACATTGAGCTTCTGAGCTCAATTGGGGACAGTCATGGGTGATGAATGTTTGCAACCTACTGCGAAGCCTCATACCGCAATATAAGGAACGTCAAATACTAAGAAAGGGCGGCCTATGAAAGAATTACTACTTTCAATAAGTACACTTAAACGGCTAATTGGGAATAGAAAAACTGTAAAAAGCCCTCTGAGAAAGCCCCCCTCTAACCTTTGATAGTAAGCTTTTCTGTAGTCTGCCTGTTGATGTATTTTCCGTTTGAACTGTGCACAACATGAAGAGACGGAACACTGGCGGCTTGTCACAATGCCCCCCGATGACATCACAATAGCGCTGCTGCCTAGAAAACAAGCTGCGCAGAAGAAGTTGTTCTTTGGGTGGGAGGGTGGGCTAGTGGAAGGAGGGGGCAATCTCTTTTTTTCCCGGGTGGTAGGGGGATGACAGGAGAAGGGAAGCGGGTGGTGAGAAAGGTACAGAGGGCAGGGTTTGGGGGCTGGGAAGGAAAGGGAAAAGATTAGGGTTTGGGGATGATGAAAGGGCTTTCTACGGGTAAGGATGGCAAAGGGTGGCAGTGACGGAAAGTCAGGCAACCTGTCCTGTCCGTCTTTTTGTATCGTGAATTGGAAAGACTGCAAGGGGGAGGGGAGTTGCTTGCGCCCTAAAGGAGGAGTTATTCAGATTCATTGCAGTGGGCGGCGGCTGCAAAACGCACCATTCTTCTTGTTTTGGCTCTGCAAAGCAGCCTTTTCAAGGGTTGGCTTGGGTGACAAAATGTCTTGTGTAGGCGTGGGTTTGTCTCCCTCTCGCTCTCTCTCCCTAAGATGTGTCCGGCATAGGCCAGGGTGCCACTCGAGGCCCAAACCAATTCTGGTTATCGCTTCTCGGCCTTTTGGCTAAGATCAAGTGTAGTATCTGTGAGGCTCGGCAGATGCAATGCACACTGGAAGGTTGCGCTTGCTAGTACTCTTAATGTATAGTATATTCATCTAGAGGAAAACATGGCCCTACCAGGATCGAGGCTATTAGACTGAGTAAGTGTGGGGGCTATGGTGCAATGTGCCCCAGGACTGACGACCCTGGAGTGAGTCTGAGCTTGCTGGCTTGGGACCCCGGCGAGCCTTGGGCTCTGTAGCACACCGTACCTTGCCCTTTCATACTTTCTGAGCATATTGCTCTATCCCGGCCTTCTGGCTAGGAAGGAAAATTTTTATAATCATGGTCGGAGGTCCGTTCAGCTTTGGGCTGAGAAACCAACACCCGGTTGGAGGTCCGGGTCAGCTTCGGCTGAGAAACCAACACCCGGTTGGAGGTCTGGGTCAGCTTCGGCTGAGAAACCAACACCCGGTTGGAGGTCCGGGTCAGCTTCGGCTGAGAAACCAACACCCGGTTGGAGGTCCGGTTAGCCTTGGGCTGAGAAACCAACACCGGTTGACGGTCCGGGCAGTTTCGGCTGCGAAACCAACAACTAGTAGCTCTCTACTCCACTTGGGTAAGATGCCTGGGTGGACGCTGGGAGCAACGACAAGGCTCAACCAGGCTTCGGCTTGGGGGAGCACCGAAGATCCCTGACCCTTGCTGTGGCCTTCTGGCTCGGAGGGACGGGGTTGATTTTTGGGGACCCTCTCCTCACGGAGGGGTCCACACGAATCCTAGCCTTTGCACTGTTTTTGGTGTGACTTCGGTCATGCATTTTTTGCGGTGCTTTGGAAAGCTTCATTAAATCAAAAATCTGTTCTTATCAGTTTAATATCTGATACGTCCCCTATCTGGGGACCATATATTAAATGGATTTTTAGAACAGGGAGATGGAAAAAGAGCTTGCTCTGTCCACTCCACGCATTGACCTGGTATTGCAGTACCTCCAGGAACGGTGCACCCCTTCTTAACCCAGTTTCCAAAAGCAGAACTCAATTCACCTGATTCATATTAGCCCGATTTAATGAATTGGAAGAAAGCATACGTCTTCATATGCACCTCAATTTGGCCCATTCACTTTTCACACTTCCTCCTTTTGTTTTTTATCTTTCACACTTTTGACTTTCTTTATTCATCCAAATAGCAAACTCATCACCACTCAACCTGACCAACTCGGCTATGTCCCCGTGCTGCAGTTCTCTGTCTTATCTAGATCATTTGCAATTGAATGGAATAGATCCCTTTTGGACAAAGTGGATTCACCTGCTGCTGCAGTGACCACAGGTGTGATAACATCTAGAATTGGCATCTGGTGCGATCTCTCCGCTTCCACTCCAAAGAAAGTTACCTGTTTATTCCTATCATGCATTGGTTTTTGGGGTTTTCTTTGAGTAATGATGATCTCTTTAGTAGTCTGTTGGCGCCCTCTCCTGGAGGAATAGTTTGCTTGCTCTTGGACATTCTAAAAGAGAGGTCATGATAGACATTGAGCTTCTGAGCTCAATTGGGGACAGTCATGGGTGATGAATGTTTGCAACCTACTGCGAAGCCTCATACCGCAATATAAGGAACGTCAAATACTAAGAAAGGGCGGCCTATGAAAGAATTACTACTTTCAATAAGTACACTTAAACGGCTAATTGGGAATAGAAAAACTGTAAAAAGCCCTCTGAGAAAGCCCCCCTCTAACCTTTGATAGTAAGCTTTTCTGTAGTCTGCCTGTTGATGTATTTTCCGTTTGAACTGTGCACAACATGAAGAGACGGAACACTGGCGGCTTGTCACAATGCCCCCCGATGACATCACAATAGCGCTGCTGCCTAGAAAACAAGCTGCGCAGAAGAAGTTGTTCTTTGGGTGGGAGGGTGGGCTAGTGGAAGGAGGGGGCAATCTCTTTTTTTCCCGGGTGGTAGGGGGATGACAGGAGAAGGGAAGCGGGTGGTGAGAAAGGTACAGAGGGCAGGGTTTGGGGGCTGGGAAGGAAAGGGAAAAGATTAGGGTTTGGGGATGATGAAAGGGCTTTCTACGGGTAAGGATGGCAAAGGGTGGCAGTGACGGAAAGTCAGGCAACCTGTCCTGTCCGTCTTTTTGTATCGTGAATTGGAAAGACTGCAAGGGGGAGGGGAGTTGCTTGCGCCCTAAAGGAGGAGTTATTCAGATTCATTGCAGTGGGCGGCGGCTGCAAAACGCACCATTCTTCTTGTTTTGGCTCTGCAAAGCAGCCTTTTCAAGGGTTGGCTTGGGTGACAAAATGTCTTGTGTAGGCGTGGGTTTGTCTCCCTCTCGCTCTCTCTCCCTAAGATGTGTCCGGCATAGGCCAGGGTGCCACTCGAGGCCCAAACCAATTCTGGTTATCGCTTCTCGGCCTTTTGGCTAAGATCAAGTGTAGTGTTGTTCGAAGAGGTGGTTTAAGCTCCAGGCCACCTTAGTACAATGATACAATGCACACTGGAAGGTTGCGCTTGCTAGTACTCTGGGTGGATAGTATATTCATCTAGAGGAAAACATGGCCCTACCAGGATCGAGGCTATTAGACTGAGTAAGGGTGGGGGGCTATGGTACAACGTGCCCCAGGACTGACGACCCTGGAGTGAGTCTGAGCTTGCTGGCTTGGGACCCCGGCAAGCCTTGGGCTCTGTAGCACACCGTACCTTGCCTTTTCATACTTTTTGAGCATATTACCCTATCCCGGCCTTCTGGCTAGGAAGGGAAATTTTTATAATCCCGGTCGGAGGTCTGGTCAGCTTTGGGCTGAGAAACCAACACCCGGTTGGAGGTCTGGGTCAGCTTCGGCTGAGAAACCAACACCCGGTTGGAGGTCTGGGTCAGCTTCGGCTGAGAAACCAACACCCGGTTGGAGGTCCGGTTAGCCTTGGGCTGAGAAACCAACACCGGTTGACGGTCCGGGCAGTTTCGGCTGCGAAACCAACAACTAGTAGCTCTCTACTCCACTTGGGTAAGATGCCTGGGTGGACGCTGGGAGCAACGACAAGGCTCAACCAGGCTTCGGCTTGGGGGAGCACCGAAGATCCCTGACCCTTGCTGTGGCCTTCTGGCTCGGAGGGACGGGGTTGATTTTTGGGGACCCTCTCCTCACGGTGGGGTCCACACGAATCCTAGCCTTTGCACTGTTTTTGGTGTGACTTCGGTCATGCATTTTTTGTGGTGCTTTGGAAAGCTTCATTAAATCAAAAATCTGTTCTTTATCGCTTCTCGGCCTTTTGGCTAAGATCAAGTGTAGTATCTGTGAGGCTCGGCAGATGCAATGCACACTGGAAGGTTGCGCTTGCTAGTACTCTTGATGTATAGTATATTCATCTAGAGGAAAACATGGCCCTACCAGGATCGAGGCTATTAGACTGAGTAAGTGTGGGGGCTATGGTGCAATGTGCCCCAGGACTGACGACCCTGGAGTGAGTCTGAGCTTGCTGGCTTGGGACCCCGGCGAGCCTTGGGCTCTGTAGCACACCGTACCTTGCCCTTTCATACTTTCTGAGCATATTGCTCTATCCCGGCCTTCTGGCTAGGAAGGGAAATTTTTATAATCATGGTCGGAGGTCCGTTCAGCTTTGGGCTGAGAAACCAACACCCGGTTGGAGGTCCGGGTCAGCTTCGGCTGAGAAACCAACACCCGGTTGGAGGTCTGGGTCAGCTTCGGCTGAGAAACCAACACCCGGTTGGAGGTCCGGGTCAGCTTCGGCTGAGAAACCAACACCCGGTTGGAGGTCCGGTTAGCCTTGGGCTGAGAAACCAACACCGGTTGACGGTCCGGGCAGTTTCGGCTGCGAAACCAACAACTAGTAGCTCTCTACTCCACTTGGGTAAGATGCCTGGGTGGACGCTGGGAGCAACGACAAGGCTCAACCAGGCTTCGGCTTGGGGGAGCACCGAAGATCCCTGACCCTTGCTGTGGCCTTCTGGCTCGGAGGGACGGGGTTGATTTTTGGGGACCCTCTCCTCACGGAGGGGTCCACACGAATCCTAGCCTTTGCACTGTTTTTGGTGTGACTTCGGTCATGCATTTTTTGCGGTGCTTTGGAAAGCTTCATTAAATCAAAAATCTGTTCTTATCAGTTTAATATCTGATACGTCCCCTATCTGGGGACCATATATTAAATGGATTTTTAGAACAGGGAGATGGAAAAAGAGCTTGCTCTGTCCACTCCACGCATTGACCTGGTATTGCAGTACCTCCAGGAACGGTGCACCCCTTCTTAACCCAGTTTCCAAAAGCAGAACTCAATTCACCTGATTCATATTAGCCCGATTTAATGAATTGGAAGAAAGCATACGTCTTCATATGCACCTCAATTTGGCCCATTCACTTTTCACACTTCCTCCTTTTGTTTTTTATCTTTCACACTTTTGACTTTCTTTATTCATCCAAATAGCAAACTCATCACCACTCAACCTGACCAACTCGGCTATGTCCCCGTGCTGCAGTTCTCTGTCTTATCTAGATCATTTGCAATTGAATGGAATAGATCCCTTTTGGACAAAGTGGATTCACCTGCTGCTGCAGTGACCACAGGTGTGATAACATCTAGAATTGGCATCTGGTGCGATCTCTCCGCTTCCACTCCAAAGAAAGTTACCTGTTTATTCCTATCATGCATTGGTTTTTGGGGTTTTCTTTGAGTAATGATGATCTCTTTAGTAGTCTGTTGGCGCCCTCTCCTGGAGGAATAGTTTGCTTGCTCTTGGACATTCTAAAAGAGAGGTCATGATAGACATTGAGCTTCTGAGCTCAATTGGGGACAGTCATGGGTGATGAATGTTTGCAACCTACTGCGAAGCCTCATACCGCAATATAAGGAACGTCAAATACTAAGAAAGGGCGGCCTATGAAAGAATTACTACTTTCAATAAGTACACTTAAACGGCTAATTGGGAATAGAAAAACTGTAAAAAGCCCTCTGAGAAAGCCCCCCTCTAACCTTTGATAGTAAGCTTTTCTGTAGTCTGCCTGTTGATGTATTTTCCGTTTGAACTGTGCACAACATGAAGAGACGGAACACTGGCGGCTTGTCACAATGCCCCCCGATGACATCACAATAGCGCTGCTGCCTAGAAAACAAGCTGCGCAGAAGAAGTTGTTCTTTGGGTGGGAGGGTGGGCTAGTGGAAGGAGGGGGCAATCTCTTTTTTTCCCGGGTGGTAGGGGGATGACAGGAGAAGGGAAGCGGGTGGTGAGAAAGGTACAGAGGGCAGGGTTTGGGGGCTGGGAAGGAAAGGGAAAAGATTAGGGTTTGGGGATGATGAAAGGGCTTTCTACGGGTAAGGATGGCAAAGGGTGGCAGTGACGGAAAGTCAGGCAACCTGTCCTGTCCGTCTTTTTGTATCGTGAATTGGAAAGACTGCAAGGGGGAGGGGAGTTGCTTGCGCCCTAAAGGAGGAGTTATTCAGATTCATTGCAGTGGGCGGCGGCTGCAAAACGCACCATTCTTCTTGTTTTGGCTCTGCAAAGCAGCCTTTTCAAGGGTTGGCTTGGGTGACAAAATGTCTTGTGTAGGCGTGGGTTTGTCTCCCTCTCGCTCTCTCTCCCTAAGATGTGTCCGGCATAGGCCAGGGTGCCACTCGAGGCCCAAACCAATTCTGGTTATCGCTTCTCGGCCTTTTGGCTAAGATCAAGTGTAGTATCTGTGAGGCTCGGCAGATGCAATGCACACTGGAAGGTTGCGCTTGCTAGTACTCTTGATGTATAGTATATTCATCTAGAGGAAAACATGGCCCTACCAGGATCGAGGCTATTAGACTGAGTAAGTGTGGGGGCTATGGTGCAATGTGCCCCAGGACTGACGACCCTGGAGTGAGTCTGAGCTTGCTGGCTTGGGACCCCGGCGAGCCTTGGGCTCTGTAGCACACCGTACCTTGCCCTTTCATACTTTCTGAGCATATTGCTCTATCCCGGCCTTCTGGCTAGGAAGGGAAATTTTTATAATCATGGTCGGAGGTCCGTTCAGCTTTGGGCTGAGAAACCAACACCCGGTTGGAGGTCCGGGTCAGCTTCGGCTGAGAAACCAACACCCGGTTGGAGGTCTGGGTCAGCTTCGGCTGAGAAACCAACACCCGGTTGGAGGTCCGGGTCAGCTTCGGCTGAGAAACCAACACCCGGTTGGAGGTCCGGTTAGCCTTGGGCTGAGAAACCAACACCGGTTGACGGTCCGGGCAGTTTCGGCTGCGAAACCAACAACTAGTAGCTCTCTACTCCACTTGGGTAAGATGCCTGGGTGGACGCTGGGAGCAACGACAAGGCTCAACCAGGCTTCGGCTTGGGGGAGCACCGAAGATCCCTGACCCTTGCTGTGGCCTTCTGGCTCGGAGGGACGGGGTTGATTTTTGGGGACCCTCTCCTCACGGAGGGGTCCACACGAATCCTAGCCTTTGCACTGTTTTTGGTGTGACTTCGGTCATGCATTTTTTGCGGTGCTTTGGAAAGCTTCATTAAATCAAAAATCTGTTCTTATCAGTTTAATATCTGATACGTCCCCTATCTGGGGACCATATATTAAATGGATTTTTAGAACAGGGAGATGGAAAAAGAGCTTGCTCTGTCCACTCCACGCATTGACCTGGTATTGCAGTACCTCCAGGAACGGTGCACCCCTTCTTAACCCAGTTTCCAAAAGCAGAACTCAATTCACCTGATTCATATTAGCCCGATTTAATGAATTGGAAGAAAGCATACGTCTTCATATGCACCTCAATTTGGCCCATTCACTTTTCACACTTCCTCCTTTTGTTTTTTATCTTTCACACTTTTGACTTTCTTTATTCATCCAAATAGCAAACTCATCACCACTCAACCTGACCAACTCGGCTATGTCCCCGTGCTGCAGTTCTCTGTCTTATCTAGATCATTTGCAATTGAATGGAATAGATCCCTTTTGGACAAAGTGGATTCACCTGCTGCTGCAGTGACCACAGGTGTGATAACATCTAGAATTGGCATCTGGTGCGATCTCTCCGCTTCCACTCCAAAGAAAGTTACCTGTTTATTCCTATCATGCATTGGTTTTTGGGGTTTTCTTTGAGTAATGATGATCTCTTTAGTAGTCTGTTGGCGCCCTCTCCTGGAGGAATAGTTTGCTTGCTCTTGGACATTCTAAAAGAGAGGTCATGATAGACATTGAGCTTCTGAGCTCAATTGGGGACAGTCATGGGTGATGAATGTTTGCAACCTACTGCGAAGCCTCATACCGCAATATAAGGAACGTCAAATACTAAGAAAGGGCGGCCTATGAAAGAATTACTACTTTCAATAAGTACACTTAAACGGCTAATTGGGAATAGAAAAACTGTAAAAAGCCCTCTGAGAAAGCCCCCCTCTAACCTTTGATAGTAAGCTTTTCTGTAGTCTGCCTGTTGATGTATTTTCCGTTTGAACTGTGCACAACATGAAGAGACGGAACACTGGCGGCTTGTCACAATGCCCCCCGATGACATCACAATAGCGCTGCTGCCTAGAAAACAAGCTGCGCAGAAGAAGTTGTTCTTTGGGTGGGAGGGTGGGCTAGTGGAAGGAGGGGGCAATCTCTTTTTTTCCCGGGTGGTAGGGGGATGACAGGAGAAGGGAAGCGGGTGGTGAGAAAGGTACAGAGGGCAGGGTTTGGGGGCTGGGAAGGAAAGGGAAAAGATTAGGGTTTGGGGATGATGAAAGGGCTTTCTACGGGTAAGGATGGCAAAGGGTGGCAGTGACGGAAAGTCAGGCAACCTGTCCTGTCCGTCTTTTTGTATCGTGAATTGGAAAGACTGCAAGGGGGAGGGGAGTTGCTTGCGCCCTAAAGGAGGAGTTATTCAGATTCATTGCAGTGGGCGGCGGCTGCAAAACGCACCATTCTTCTTGTTTTGGCTCTGCAAAGCAGCCTTTTCAAGGGTTGGCTTGGGTGACAAAATGTCTTGTGTAGGCGTGGGTTTGTCTCCCTCTCGCTCTCTCTCCCTAAGATGTGTCCGGCATAGGCCAGGGTGCCACTCGAGGCCCAAACCAATTCTGGTTATCGCTTCTCGGCCTTTTGGCTAAGATCAAGTGTAGTATCTGTTCTTATCAGTTTAATATCTGATACGTCCCCTATCTGGGGACCATATATTAAATGGATTTTTAGAACAGGGAGATGGAAAAAGAGCTTGCTCTGTCCACTCCACGCATTGACCTGGTATTGCAGTACCTCCAGGAACGGTGCACCCCTTCTTAACCCAGTTTCCAAAAGCAGAACTCAATTCACCTGATTCATATTAGCCCGATTTAATGAATTGGAAGAAAGCATACGTCTTCATATGCACCTCAATTTGGCCCATTCACTTTTCACACTTCCTCCTTTTGTTTTTTATCTTTCACACTTTTGACTTTCTTTATTCATCCAAATAGCAAACTCATCACCACTCAACCTGACCAACTCGGCTATGTCCCCGTGCTGCAGTTCTCTGTCTTATCTAGATCATTTGCAATTGAATGGAATAGATCCCTTTTGGACAAAGTGGATTCACCTGCTGCTGCAGTGACCACAGGTGTGATAACATCTAGAATTGGCATCTGGTGCGATCTCTCCGCTTCCACTCCAAAGAAAGTTACCTGTTTATTCCTATCATGCATTGGTTTTTGGGGTTTTCTTTGAGTAATGATGATCTCTTTAGTAGTCTGTTGGCGCCCTCTCCTGGAGGAATAGTTTGCTTGCTCTTGGACATTCTAAAAGAGAGGTCATGATAGACATTGAGCTTCTGAGCTCAATTGGGGACAGTCATGGGTGATGAATGTTTGCAACCTACTGCGAAGCCTCATACCGCAATATAAGGAACGTCAAATACTAAGAAAGGGCGGCCTATGAAAGAATTACTACTTTCAATAAGTACACTTAAACGGCTAATTGGGAATAGAAAAACTGTAAAAAGCCCTCTGAGAAAGCCCCCCTCTAACCTTTGATAGTAAGCTTTTCTGTAGTCTGCCTGTTGATGTATTTTCCGTTTGAACTGTGCACAACATGAAGAGACGGAACACTGGCGGCTTGTCACAATGCCCCCCGATGACATCACAATAGCGCTGCTGCCTAGAAAACAAGCTGCGCAGAAGAAGTTGTTCTTTGGGTGGGAGGGTGGGCTAGTGGAAGGAGGGGGCAATCTCTTTTTTTCCCGGGTGGTAGGGGGATGACAGGAGAAGGGAAGCGGGTGGTGAGAAAGGTACAGAGGGCAGGGTTTGGGGGCTGGGAAGGAAAGGGAAAAGATTAGGGTTTGGGGATGATGAAAGGGCTTTCTACGGGTAAGGATGGCAAAGGGTGGCAGTGACGGAAAGTCAGGCAACCTGTCCTGTCCGTCTTTTTGTATCGTGAATTGGAAAGACTGCAAGGGGGAGGGGAGTTGCTTGCGCCCTAAAGGAGGAGTTATTCAGATTCATTGCAGTGGGCGGCGGCTGCAAAACGCACCATTCTTCTTGTTTTGGCTCTGCAAAGCAGCCTTTTCAAGGGTTGGCTTGGGTGACAAAATGTCTTGTGTAGGCGTGGGTTTGTCTCCCTCTCGCTCTCTCTCCCTAAGATGTGTCCGGCATAGGCCAGGGTGCCACTCGAGGCCCAAACCAATTCTGGTTATCGCTTCTCGGCCTTTTGGCTAAGATCAAGTGTAGTATCTGTTCTTATCAGTTTAATATCTGATACGTCCCCTATCTGGGGACCATATATTAAATGGATTTTTAGAACAGGGAGATGGAAAAAGAGCTTGCTCTGTCCACTCCACGCATTGACCTGGTATTGCAGTACCTCCAGGAACGGTGCACCCCTTCTTAACCCAGTTTCCAAAAGCAGAACTCAATTCACCTGATTCATATTAGCCCGATTTAATGAATTGGAAGAAAGCATACGTCTTCATATGCACCTCAATTTGGCCCATTCACTTTTCACACTTCCTCCTTTTGTTTTTTATCTTTCACACTTTTGACTTTCTTTATTCATCCAAATAGCAAACTCATCACCACTCAACCTGACCAACTCGGCTATGTCCCCGTGCTGCAGTTCTCTGTCTTATCTAGATCATTTGCAATTGAATGGAATAGATCCCTTTTGGACAAAGTGGATTCACCTGCTGCTGCAGTGACCACAGGTGTGATAACATCTAGAATTGGCATCTGGTGCGATCTCTCCGCTTCCACTCCAAAGAAAGTTACCTGTTTATTCCTATCATGCATTGGTTTTTGGGGTTTTCTTTGAGTAATGATGATCTCTTTAGTAGTCTGTTGGCGCCCTCTCCTGGAGGAATAGTTTGCTTGCTCTTGGACATTCTAAAAGAGAGGTCATGATAGACATTGAGCTTCTGAGCTCAATTGGGGACAGTCATGGGTGATGAATGTTTGCAACCTACTGCGAAGCCTCATACCGCAATATAAGGAACGTCAAATACTAAGAAAGGGCGGCCTATGAAAGAATTACTACTTTCAATAAGTACACTTAAACGGCTAATTGGGAATAGAAAAACTGTAAAAAGCCCTCTGAGAAAGCCCCCCTCTAACCTTTGATAGTAAGCTTTTCTGTAGTCTGCCTGTTGATGTATTTTCCGTTTGAACTGTGCACAACATGAAGAGACGGAACACTGGCGGCTTGTCACAATGCCCCCCGATGACATCACAATAGCGCTGCTGCCTAGAAAACAAGCTGCGCAGAAGAAGTTGTTCTTTGGGTGGGAGGGTGGGCTAGTGGAAGGAGGGGGCAATCTCTTTTTTTCCCGGGTGGTAGGGGGATGACAGGAGAAGGGAAGCGGGTGGTGAGAAAGGTACAGAGGGCAGGGTTTGGGGGCTGGGAAGGAAAGGGAAAAGATTAGGGTTTGGGGATGATGAAAGGGCTTTCTACGGGTAAGGATGGCAAAGGGTGGCAGTGACGGAAAGTCAGGCAACCTGTCCTGTCCGTCTTTTTGTATCGTGAATTGGAAAGACTGCAAGGGGGAGGGGAGTTGCTTGCGCCCTAAAGGAGGAGTTATTCAGATTCATTGCAGTGGGCGGCGGCTGCAAAACGCACCATTCTTCTTGTTTTGGCTCTGCAAAGCAGCCTTTTCAAGGGTTGGCTTGGGTGACAAAATGTCTTGTGTAGGCGTGGGTTTGTCTCCCTCTCGCTCTCTCTCCCTAAGATGTGTCCGGCATAGGCCAGGGTGCCACTCGAGGCCCAAACCAATTCTGGTTATCGCTTCTCGGCCTTTTGGCTAAGATCAAGTGTAGTATCTGTTCTTATCAGTTTAATATCTGATACGTCCCCTATCTGGGGACCATATATTAAATGGATTTTTAGAACAGGGAGATGGAAAAAGAGCTTGCTCTGTCCACTCCACGCATTGACCTGGTATTGCAGTACCTCCAGGAACGGTGCACCCCTTCTTAACCCAGTTTCCAAAAGCAGAACTCAATTCACCTGATTCATATTAGCCCGATTTAATGAATTGGAAGAAAGCATACGTCTTCATATGCACCTCAATTTGGCCCATTCACTTTTCACACTTCCTCCTTTTGTTTTTTATCTTTCACACTTTTGACTTTCTTTATTCATCCAAATAGCAAACTCATCACCACTCAACCTGACCAACTCGGCTATGTCCCCGTGCTGCAGTTCTCTGTCTTATCTAGATCATTTGCAATTGAATGGAATAGATCCCTTTTGGACAAAGTGGATTCACCTGCTGCTGCAGTGACCACAGGTGTGATAACATCTAGAATTGGCATCTGGTGCGATCTCTCCGCTTCCACTCCAAAGAAAGTTACCTGTTTATTCCTATCATGCATTGGTTTTTGGGGTTTTCTTTGAGTAATGATGATCTCTTTAGTAGTCTGTTGGCGCCCTCTCCTGGAGGAATAGTTTGCTTGCTCTTGGACATTCTAAAAGAGAGGTCATGATAGACATTGAGCTTCTGAGCTCAATTGGGGACAGTCATGGGTGATGAATGTTTGCAACCTACTGCGAAGCCTCATACCGCAATATAAGGAACGTCAAATACTAAGAAAGGGCGGCCTATGAAAGAATTACTACTTTCAATAAGTACACTTAAACGGCTAATTGGGAATAGAAAAACTGTAAAAAGCCCTCTGAGAAAGCCCCCCTCTAACCTTTGATAGTAAGCTTTTCTGTAGTCTGCCTGTTGATGTATTTTCCGTTTGAACTGTGCACAACATGAAGAGACGGAACACTGGCGGCTTGTCACAATGCCCCCCGATGACATCACAATAGCGCTGCTGCCTAGAAAACAAGCTGCGCAGAAGAAGTTGTTCTTTGGGTGGGAGGGTGGGCTAGTGGAAGGAGGGGGCAATCTCTTTTTTTCCCGGGTGGTAGGGGGATGACAGGAGAAGGGAAGCGGGTGGTGAGAAAGGTACAGAGGGCAGGGTTTGGGGGCTGGGAAGGAAAGGGAAAAGATTAGGGTTTGGGGATGATGAAAGGGCTTTCTACGGGTAAGGATGGCAAAGGGTGGCAGTGACGGAAAGTCAGGCAACCTGTCCTGTCCGTCTTTTTGTATCGTGAATTGGAAAGACTGCAAGGGGGAGGGGAGTTGCTTGCGCCCTAAAGGAGGAGTTATTCAGATTCATTGCAGTGGGCGGCGGCTGCAAAACGCACCATTCTTCTTGTTTTGGCTCTGCAAAGCAGCCTTTTCAAGGGTTGGCTTGGGTGACAAAATGTCTTGTGTAGGCGTGGGTTTGTCTCCCTCTCGCTCTCTCTCCCTAAGATGTGTCCGGCATAGGCCAGGGTGCCACTCGAGGCCCAAACCAATTCTGGTTATCGCTTCTCGGCCTTTTGGCTAAGATCAAGTGTAGTATCTGTTCTTATCAGTTTAATATCTGATACGTCCCCTATCTGGGGACCATATATTAAATGGATTTTTAGAACAGGGAGATGGAAAAAGAGCTTGCTCTGTCCACTCCACGCATTGACCTGGTATTGCAGTACCTCCAGGAACGGTGCACCCCTTCTTAACCCAGTTTCCAAAAGCAGAACTCAATTCACCTGATTCATATTAGCCCGATTTAATGAATTGGAAGAAAGCATACGTCTTCATATGCACCTCAATTTGGCCCATTCACTTTTCACACTTCCTCCTTTTGTTTTTTATCTTTCACACTTTTGACTTTCTTTATTCATCCAAATAGCAAACTCATCACCACTCAACCTGACCAACTCGGCTATGTCCCCGTGCTGCAGTTCTCTGTCTTATCTAGATCATTTGCAATTGAATGGAATAGATCCCTTTTGGACAAAGTGGATTCACCTGCTGCTGCAGTGACCACAGGTGTGATAACATCTAGAATTGGCATCTGGTGCGATCTCTCCGCTTCCACTCCAAAGAAAGTTACCTGTTTATTCCTATCATGCATTGGTTTTTGGGGTTTTCTTTGAGTAATGATGATCTCTTTAGTAGTCTGTTGGCGCCCTCTCCTGGAGGAATAGTTTGCTTGCTCTTGGACATTCTAAAAGAGAGGTCATGATAGACATTGAGCTTCTGAGCTCAATTGGGGACAGTCATGGGTGATGAATGTTTGCAACCTACTGCGAAGCCTCATACCGCAATATAAGGAACGTCAAATACTAAGAAAGGGCGGCCTATGAAAGAATTACTACTTTCAATAAGTACACTTAAACGGCTAATTGGGAATAGAAAAACTGTAAAAAGCCCTCTGAGAAAGCCCCCCTCTAACCTTTGATAGTAAGCTTTTCTGTAGTCTGCCTGTTGATGTATTTTCCGTTTGAACTGTGCACAACATGAAGAGACGGAACACTGGCGGCTTGTCACAATGCCCCCCGATGACATCACAATAGCGCTGCTGCCTAGAAAACAAGCTGCGCAGAAGAAGTTGTTCTTTGGGTGGGAGGGTGGGCTAGTGGAAGGAGGGGGCAATCTCTTTTTTTCCCGGGTGGTAGGGGGATGACAGGAGAAGGGAAGCGGGTGGTGAGAAAGGTACAGAGGGCAGGGTTTGGGGGCTGGGAAGGAAAGGGAAAAGATTAGGGTTTGGGGATGATGAAAGGGCTTTCTACGGGTAAGGATGGCAAAGGGTGGCAGTGACGGAAAGTCAGGCAACCTGTCCTGTCCGTCTTTTTGTATCGTGAATTGGAAAGACTGCAAGGGGGAGGGGAGTTGCTTGCGCCCTAAAGGAGGAGTTATTCAGATTCATTGCAGTGGGCGGCGGCTGCAAAACGCACCATTCTTCTTGTTTTGGCTCTGCAAAGCAGCCTTTTCAAGGGTTGGCTTGGGTGACAAAATGTCTTGTGTAGGCGTGGGTTTGTCTCCCTCTCGCTCTCTCTCCCTAAGATGTGTCCGGCATAGGCCAGGGTGCCACTCGAGGCCCAAACCAATTCTGGTTATCGCTTCTCGGCCTTTTGGCTAAGATCAAGTGTAGTATCTGTTCTTATCAGTTTAATATCTGATACGTCCCCTATCTGGGGACCATATATTAAATGGATTTTTAGAACAGGGAGATGGAAAAAGAGCTTGCTCTGTCCACTCCACGCATTGACCTGGTATTGCAGTACCTCCAGGAACGGTGCACCCCTTCTTAACCCAGTTTCCAAAAGCAGAACTCAATTCACCTGATTCATATTAGCCCGATTTAATGAATTGGAAGAAAGCATACGTCTTCATATGCACCTCAATTTGGCCCATTCACTTTTCACACTTCCTCCTTTTGTTTTTTATCTTTCACACTTTTGACTTTCTTTATTCATCCAAATAGCAAACTCATCACCACTCAACCTGACCAACTCGGCTATGTCCCCGTGCTGCAGTTCTCTGTCTTATCTAGATCATTTGCAATTGAATGGAATAGATCCCTTTTGGACAAAGTGGATTCACCTGCTGCTGCAGTGACCACAGGTGTGATAACATCTAGAATTGGCATCTGGTGCGATCTCTCCGCTTCCACTCCAAAGAAAGTTACCTGTTTATTCCTATCATGCATTGGTTTTTGGGGTTTTCTTTGAGTAATGATGATCTCTTTAGTAGTCTGTTGGCGCCCTCTCCTGGAGGAATAGTTTGCTTGCTCTTGGACATTCTAAAAGAGAGGTCATGATAGACATTGAGCTTCTGAGCTCAATTGGGGACAGTCATGGGTGATGAATGTTTGCAACCTACTGCGAAGCCTCATACCGCAATATAAGGAACGTCAAATACTAAGAAAGGGCGGCCTATGAAAGAATTACTACTTTCAATAAGTACACTTAAACGGCTAATTGGGAATAGAAAAACTGTAAAAAGCCCTCTGAGAAAGCCCCCCTCTAACCTTTGATAGTAAGCTTTTCTGTAGTCTGCCTGTTGATGTATTTTCCGTTTGAACTGTGCACAACATGAAGAGACGGAACACTGGCGGCTTGTCACAATGCCCCCCGATGACATCACAATAGCGCTGCTGCCTAGAAAACAAGCTGCGCAGAAGAAGTTGTTCTTTGGGTGGGAGGGTGGGCTAGTGGAAGGAGGGGGCAATCTCTTTTTTTCCCGGGTGGTAGGGGGATGACAGGAGAAGGGAAGCGGGTGGTGAGAAAGGTACAGAGGGCAGGGTTTGGGGGCTGGGAAGGAAAGGGAAAAGATTAGGGTTTGGGGATGATGAAAGGGCTTTCTACGGGTAAGGATGGCAAAGGGTGGCAGTGACGGAAAGTCAGGCAACCTGTCCTGTCCGTCTTTTTGTATCGTGAATTGGAAAGACTGCAAGGGGGAGGGGAGTTGCTTGCGCCCTAAAGGAGGAGTTATTCAGATTCATTGCAGTGGGCGGCGGCTGCAAAACGCACCATTCTTCTTGTTTTGGCTCTGCAAAGCAGCCTTTTCAAGGGTTGGCTTGGGTGACAAAATGTCTTGTGTAGGCGTGGGTTTGTCTCCCTCTCGCTCTCTCTCCCTAAGATGTGTCCGGCATAGGCCAGGGTGCCACTCGAGGCCCAAACCAATTCTGGTTATCGCTTCTCGGCCTTTTGGCTAAGATCAAGTGTAGTATCTGTTCTTATCAGTTTAATATCTGATACGTCCCCTATCTGGGGACCATATATTAAATGGATTTTTAGAACAGGGAGATGGAAAAAGAGCTTGCTCTGTCCACTCCACGCATTGACCTGGTATTGCAGTACCTCCAGGAACGGTGCACCCCTTCTTAACCCAGTTTCCAAAAGCAGAACTCAATTCACCTGATTCATATTAGCCCGATTTAATGAATTGGAAGAAAGCATACGTCTTCATATGCACCTCAATTTGGCCCATTCACTTTTCACACTTCCTCCTTTTGTTTTTTATCTTTCACACTTTTGACTTTCTTTATTCATCCAAATAGCAAACTCATCACCACTCAACCTGACCAACTCGGCTATGTCCCCGTGCTGCAGTTCTCTGTCTTATCTAGATCATTTGCAATTGAATGGAATAGATCCCTTTTGGACAAAGTGGATTCACCTGCTGCTGCAGTGACCACAGGTGTGATAACATCTAGAATTGGCATCTGGTGCGATCTCTCCGCTTCCACTCCAAAGAAAGTTACCTGTTTATTCCTATCATGCATTGGTTTTTGGGGTTTTCTTTGAGTAATGATGATCTCTTTAGTAGTCTGTTGGCGCCCTCTCCTGGAGGAATAGTTTGCTTGCTCTTGGACATTCTAAAAGAGAGGTCATGATAGACATTGAGCTTCTGAGCTCAATTGGGGACAGTCATGGGTGATGAATGTTTGCAACCTACTGCGAAGCCTCATACCGCAATATAAGGAACGTCAAATACTAAGAAAGGGCGGCCTATGAAAGAATTACTACTTTCAATAAGTACACTTAAACGGCTAATTGGGAATAGAAAAACTGTAAAAAGCCCTCTGAGAAAGCCCCCCTCTAACCTTTGATAGTAAGCTTTTCTGTAGTCTGCCTGTTGATGTATTTTCCGTTTGAACTGTGCACAACATGAAGAGACGGAACACTGGCGGCTTGTCACAATGCCCCCCGATGACATCACAATAGCGCTGCTGCCTAGAAAACAAGCTGCGCAGAAGAAGTTGTTCTTTGGGTGGGAGGGTGGGCTAGTGGAAGGAGGGGGCAATCTCTTTTTTTCCCGGGTGGTAGGGGGATGACAGGAGAAGGGAAGCGGGTGGTGAGAAAGGTACAGAGGGCAGGGTTTGGGGGCTGGGAAGGAAAGGGAAAAGATTAGGGTTTGGGGATGATGAAAGGGCTTTCTACGGGTAAGGATGGCAAAGGGTGGCAGTGACGGAAAGTCAGGCAACCTGTCCTGTCCGTCTTTTTGTATCGTGAATTGGAAAGACTGCAAGGGGGAGGGGAGTTGCTTGCGCCCTAAAGGAGGAGTTATTCAGATTCATTGCAGTGGGCGGCGGCTGCAAAACGCACCATTCTTCTTGTTTTGGCTCTGCAAAGCAGCCTTTTCAAGGGTTGGCTTGGGTGACAAAATGTCTTGTGTAGGCGTGGGTTTGTCTCCCTCTCGCTCTCTCTCCCTAAGATGTGTCCGGCATAGGCCAGGGTGCCACTCGAGGCCCAAACCAATTCTGGTTATCGCTTCTCGGCCTTTTGGCTAAGATCAAGTGTAGTCCCTTCATTGGGTTTGCCTTGGTCTTGGCTGGGAGGGGCCCGGGCTTGCACAACTGCCGGCCTCGGGGATTGTTGCGCCTTTTGGTGCTTACGTCCCCTTTTGGCTGGTGGTTCCTGGGCTCGGGAGGTGATCACCCAGGCACTGCGCTTTTGTGTGGTGGCCTGCTGGCCTTCGGGGCTACCTTGATTCTGAAAATTGCGGATGAAATCTCATCTGTTCTTATCAGTTTAATATCTGATACGTCCCCTATCTGGGGACCATATATTAAATGGATTTTTAGAACAGGGAGATGGAAAAAGAGCTTGCTCTGTCCACTCCACGCATTGACCTGGTATTGCAGTACCTCCAGGAACGGTGCACCCCTTCTTAACCCAGTTTCCAAAAGCAGAACTCAATTCACCTGATTCATATTAGCCCGATTTAATGAATTGGAAGAAAGCATACGTCTTCATATGCACCTCAATTTGGCCCATTCACTTTTCACACTTCCTCCTTTTGTTTTTTATCTTTCACACTTTTGACTTTCTTTATTCATCCAAATAGCAAACTCATCACCACTCAACCTGACCAACTCGGCTATGTCCCCGTGCTGCAGTTCTCTGTCTTATCTAGATCATTTGCAATTGAATGGAATAGATCCCTTTTGGACAAAGTGGATTCACCTGCTGCTGCAGTGACCACAGGTGTGATAACATCTAGAATTGGCATCTGGTGCGATCTCTCCGCTTCCACTCCAAAGAAAGTTACCTGTTTATTCCTATCATGCATTGGTTTTTGGGGTTTTCTTTGAGTAATGATGATCTCTTTAGTAGTCTGTTGGCGCCCTCTCCTGGAGGAATAGTTTGCTTGCTCTTGGACATTCTAAAAGAGAGGTCATGATAGACATTGAGCTTCTGAGCTCAATTGGGGACAGTCATGGGTGATGAATGTTTGCAACCTACTGCGAAGCCTCATACCGCAATATAAGGAACGTCAAATACTAAGAAAGGGCGGCCTATGAAAGAATTACTACTTTCAATAAGTACACTTAAACGGCTAATTGGGAATAGAAAAACTGTAAAAAGCCCTCTGAGAAAGCCCCCCTCTAACCTTTGATAGTAAGCTTTTCTGTAGTCTGCCTGTTGATGTATTTTCCGTTTGAACTGTGCACAACATGAAGAGACGGAACACTGGCGGCTTGTCACAATGCCCCCCGATGACATCACAATAGCGCTGCTGCCTAGAAAACAAGCTGCGCAGAAGAAGTTGTTCTTTGGGTGGGAGGGTGGGCTAGTGGAAGGAGGGGGCAATCTCTTTTTTTCCCGGGTGGTAGGGGGATGACAGGAGAAGGGAAGCGGGTGGTGAGAAAGGTACAGAGGGCAGGGTTTGGGGGCTGGGAAGGAAAGGGAAAAGATTAGGGTTTGGGGATGATGAAAGGGCTTTCTACGGGTAAGGATGGCAAAGGGTGGCAGTGACGGAAAGTCAGGCAACCTGTCCTGTCCGTCTTTTTGTATCGTGAATTGGAAAGACTGCAAGGGGGAGGGGAGTTGCTTGCGCCCTAAAGGAGGAGTTATTCAGATTCATTGCAGTGGGCGGCGGCTGCAAAACGCACCATTCTTCTTGTTTTGGCTCTGCAAAGCAGCCTTTTCAAGGGTTGGCTTGGGTGACAAAATGTCTTGTGTAGGCGTGGGTTTGTCTCCCTCTCGCTCTCTCTCCCTAAGATGTGTCCGGCATAGGCCAGGGTGCCACTCGAGGCCCAAACCAATTCTGGTTATCGCTTCTCGGCCTTTTGGCTAAGATCAAGTGTAGTATCTGTTCTTATCAGTTTAATATCTGATACGTCCCCTATCTGGGGACCATATATTAAATGGATTTTTAGAACAGGGAGATGGAAAAAGAGCTTGCTCTGTCCACTCCACGCATTGACCTGGTATTGCAGTACCTCCAGGAACGGTGCACCCCTTCTTAACCCAGTTTCCAAAAGCAGAACTCAATTCACCTGATTCATATTAGCCCGATTTAATGAATTGGAAGAAAGCATACGTCTTCATATGCACCTCAATTTGGCCCATTCACTTTTCACACTTCCTCCTTTTGTTTTTTATCTTTCACACTTTTGACTTTCTTTATTCATCCAAATAGCAAACTCATCACCACTCAACCTGACCAACTCGGCTATGTCCCCGTGCTGCAGTTCTCTGTCTTATCTAGATCATTTGCAATTGAATGGAATAGATCCCTTTTGGACAAAGTGGATTCACCTGCTGCTGCAGTGACCACAGGTGTGATAACATCTAGAATTGGCATCTGGTGCGATCTCTCCGCTTCCACTCCAAAGAAAGTTACCTGTTTATTCCTATCATGCATTGGTTTTTGGGGTTTTCTTTGAGTAATGATGATCTCTTTAGTAGTCTGTTGGCGCCCTCTCCTGGAGGAATAGTTTGCTTGCTCTTGGACATTCTAAAAGAGAGGTCATGATAGACATTGAGCTTCTGAGCTCAATTGGGGACAGTCATGGGTGATGAATGTTTGCAACCTACTGCGAAGCCTCATACCGCAATATAAGGAACGTCAAATACTAAGAAAGGGCGGCCTATGAAAGAATTACTACTTTCAATAAGTACACTTAAACGGCTAATTGGGAATAGAAAAACTGTAAAAAGCCCTCTGAGAAAGCCCCCCTCTAACCTTTGATAGTAAGCTTTTCTGTAGTCTGCCTGTTGATGTATTTTCCGTTTGAACTGTGCACAACATGAAGAGACGGAACACTGGCGGCTTGTCACAATGCCCCCCGATGACATCACAATAGCGCTGCTGCCTAGAAAACAAGCTGCGCAGAAGAAGTTGTTCTTTGGGTGGGAGGGTGGGCTAGTGGAAGGAGGGGGCAATCTCTTTTTTTCCCGGGTGGTAGGGGGATGACAGGAGAAGGGAAGCGGGTGGTGAGAAAGGTACAGAGGGCAGGGTTTGGGGGCTGGGAAGGAAAGGGAAAAGATTAGGGTTTGGGGATGATGAAAGGGCTTTCTACGGGTAAGGATGGCAAAGGGTGGCAGTGACGGAAAGTCAGGCAACCTGTCCTGTCCGTCTTTTTGTATCGTGAATTGGAAAGACTGCAAGGGGGAGGGGAGTTGCTTGCGCCCTAAAGGAGGAGTTATTCAGATTCATTGCAGTGGGCGGCGGCTGCAAAACGCACCATTCTTCTTGTTTTGGCTCTGCAAAGCAGCCTTTTCAAGGGTTGGCTTGGGTGACAAAATGTCTTGTGTAGGCGTGGGTTTGTCTCCCTCTCGCTCTCTCTCCCTAAGATGTGTCCAGCATAGGCCAGGGTGCCACTCGAGGCCCAAACCAATTCTGGTTATCGCTTCTCGGCCTTTTGGCTAAGATCAAGTGTAGTATCTGTTCTTATCAGTTTAATATCTGATACGTCCCCTATCTGGGGACCATATATTAAATGGATTTTTAGAACAGGGAGATGGAAAAAGAGCTTGCTCTGTCCACTCCACGCATTGACCTGGTATTGCAGTACCTCCAGGAACGGTGCACCCCTTCTTAACCCAGTTTCCAAAAGCAGAACTCAATTCACCTGATTCATATTAGCCCGATTTAATGAATTGGAAGAAAGCATACGTCTTCATATGCACCTCAATTTGGCCCATTCACTTTTCACACTTCCTCCTTTTGTTTTTTATCTTTCACACTTTTGACTTTCTTTATTCATCCAAATAGCAAACTCATCACCACTCAACCTGACCAACTCGGCTATGTCCCCGTGCTGCAGTTCTCTGTCTTATCTAGATCATTTGCAATTGAATGGAATAGATCCCTTTTGGACAAAGTGGATTCACCTGCTGCTGCAGTGACCACAGGTGTGATAACATCTAGAATTGGCATCTGGTGCGATCTCTCCGCTTCCACTCCAAAGAAAGTTACCTGTTTATTCCTATCATGCATTGGTTTTTGGGGTTTTCTTTGAGTAATGATGATCTCTTTAGTAGTCTGTTGGCGCCCTCTCCTGGAGGAATAGTTTGCTTGCTCTTGGACATTCTAAAAGAGAGGTCATGATAGACATTGAGCTTCTGAGCTCAATTGGGGACAGTCATGGGTGATGAATGTTTGCAACCTACTGCGAAGCCTCATACCGCAATATAAGGAACGTCAAATACTAAGAAAGGGCGGCCTATGAAAGAATTACTACTTTCAATAAGTACACTTAAACGGCTAATTGGGAATAGAAAAACTGTAAAAAGCCCTCTGAGAAAGCCCCCCTCTAACCTTTGATAGTAAGCTTTTCTGTAGTCTGCCTGTTGATGTATTTTCCGTTTGAACTGTGCACAACATGAAGAGACGGAACACTGGCGGCTTGTCACAATGCCCCCCGATGACATCACAATAGCGCTGCTGCCTAGAAAACAAGCTGCGCAGAAGAAGTTGTTCTTTGGGTGGGAGGGTGGGCTAGTGGAAGGAGGGGGCAATCTCTTTTTTTCCCGGGTGGTAGGGGGATGACAGGAGAAGGGAAGCGGGTGGTGAGAAAGGTACAGAGGGCAGGGTTTGGGGGCTGGGAAGGAAAGGGAAAAGATTAGGGTTTGGGGATGATGAAAGGGCTTTCTACGGGTAAGGATGGCAAAGGGTGGCAGTGACGGAAAGTCAGGCAACCTGTCCTGTCCGTCTTTTTGTATCGTGAATTGGAAAGACTGCAAGGGGGAGGGGAGTTGCTTGCGCCCTAAAGGAGGAGTTATTCAGATTCATTGCAGTGGGCGGCGGCTGCAAAACGCACCATTCTTCTTGTTTTGGCTCTGCAAAGCAGCCTTTTCAAGGGTTGGCTTGGGTGACAAAATGTCTTGTGTAGGCGTGGGTTTGTCTCCCTCTCGCTCTCTCTCCCTAAGATGTGTCCGGCATAGGCCAGGGTGCCACTCGAGGCCCAAACCAATTCTGGTTATCGCTTCTCGGCCTTTTGGCTAAGATCAAGTGTAGTATCTGTTCTTATCAGTTTAATATCTGATACGTCCCCTATCTGGGGACCATATATTAAATGGATTTTTAGAACAGGGAGATGGAAAAAGAGCTTGCTCTGTCCACTCCACGCATTGACCTGGTATTGCAGTACCTCCAGGAACGGTGCACCCCTTCTTAACCCAGTTTCCAAAAGCAGAACTCAATTCACCTGATTCATATTAGCCCGATTTAATGAATTGGAAGAAAGCATACGTCTTCATATGCACCTCAATTTGGCCCATTCACTTTTCACACTTCCTCCTTTTGTTTTTTATCTTTCACACTTTTGACTTTCTTTATTCATCCAAATAGCAAACTCATCACCACTCAACCTGACCAACTCGGCTATGTCCCCGTGCTGCAGTTCTCTGTCTTATCTAGATCATTTGCAATTGAATGGAATAGATCCCTTTTGGACAAAGTGGATTCACCTGCTGCTGCAGTGACCACAGGTGTGATAACATCTAGAATTGGCATCTGGTGCGATCTCTCCGCTTCCACTCCAAAGAAAGTTACCTGTTTATTCCTATCATGCATTGGTTTTTGGGGTTTTCTTTGAGTAATGATGATCTCTTTAGTAGTCTGTTGGCGCCCTCTCCTGGAGGAATAGTTTGCTTGCTCTTGGACATTCTAAAAGAGAGGTCATGATAGACATTGAGCTTCTGAGCTCAATTGGGGACAGTCATGGGTGATGAATGTTTGCAACCTACTGCGAAGCCTCATACCGCAATATAAGGAACGTCAAATACTAAGAAAGGGCGGCCTATGAAAGAATTACTACTTTCAATAAGTACACTTAAACGGCTAATTGGGAATAGAAAAACTGTAAAAAGCCCTCTGAGAAAGCCCCCCTCTAACCTTTGATAGTAAGCTTTTCTGTAGTCTGCCTGTTGATGTATTTTCCGTTTGAACTGTGCACAACATGAAGAGACGGAACACTGGCGGCTTGTCACAATGCCCCCCGATGACATCACAATAGCGCTGCTGCCTAGAAAACAAGCTGCGCAGAAGAAGTTGTTCTTTGGGTGGGAGGGTGGGCTAGTGGAAGGAGGGGGCAATCTCTTTTTTTCCCGGGTGGTAGGGGGATGACAGGAGAAGGGAAGCGGGTGGTGAGAAAGGTACAGAGGGCAGGGTTTGGGGGCTGGGAAGGAAAGGGAAAAGATTAGGGTTTGGGGATGATGAAAGGGCTTTCTACGGGTAAGGATGGCAAAGGGTGGCAGTGACGGAAAGTCAGGCAACCTGTCCTGTCCGTCTTTTTGTATCGTGAATTGGAAAGACTGCAAGGGGGAGGGGAGTTGCTTGCGCCCTAAAGGAGGAGTTATTCAGATTCATTGCAGTGGGCGGCGGCTGCAAAACGCACCATTCTTCTTGTTTTGGCTCTGCAAAGCAGCCTTTTCAAGGGTTGGCTTGGGTGACAAAATGTCTTGTGTAGGCGTGGGTTTGTCTCCCTCTCGCTCTCTCTCCCTAAGATGTGTCCGGCATAGGCCAGGGTGCCACTCGAGGCCCAAACCAATTCTGGTTATCGCTTCTCGGCCTTTTGGCTAAGATCAAGTGTAGTATCTGTTCTTATCAGTTTAATATCTGATACGTCCCCTATCTGGGGACCATATATTAAATGGATTTTTAGAACAGGGAGATGGAAAAAGAGCTTGCTCTGTCCACTCCACGCATTGACCTGGTATTGCAGTACCTCCAGGAACGGTGCACCCCTTCTTAACCCAGTTTCCAAAAGCAGAACTCAATTCACCTGATTCATATTAGCCCGATTTAATGAATTGGAAGAAAGCATACGTCTTCATATGCACCTCAATTTGGCCCATTCACTTTTCACACTTCCTCCTTTTGTTTTTTATCTTTCACACTTTTGACTTTCTTTATTCATCCAAATAGCAAACTCATCACCACTCAACCTGACCAACTCGGCTATGTCCCCGTGCTGCAGTTCTCTGTCTTATCTAGATCATTTGCAATTGAATGGAATAGATCCCTTTTGGACAAAGTGGATTCACCTGCTGCTGCAGTGACCACAGGTGTGATAACATCTAGAATTGGCATCTGGTGCGATCTCTCCGCTTCCACTCCAAAGAAAGTTACCTGTTTATTCCTATCATGCATTGGTTTTTGGGGTTTTCTTTGAGTAATGATGATCTCTTTAGTAGTCTGTTGGCGCCCTCTCCTGGAGGAATAGTTTGCTTGCTCTTGGACATTCTAAAAGAGAGGTCATGATAGACATTGAGCTTCTGAGCTCAATTGGGGACAGTCATGGGTGATGAATGTTTGCAACCTACTGCGAAGCCTCATACCGCAATATAAGGAACGTCAAATACTAAGAAAGGGCGGCCTATGAAAGAATTACTACTTTCAATAAGTACACTTAAACGGCTAATTGGGAATAGAAAAACTGTAAAAAGCCCTCTGAGAAAGCCCCCCTCTAACCTTTGATAGTAAGCTTTTCTGTAGTCTGCCTGTTGATGTATTTTCCGTTTGAACTGTGCACAACATGAAGAGACGGAACACTGGCGGCTTGTCACAATGCCCCCCGATGACATCACAATAGCGCTGCTGCCTAGAAAACAAGCTGCGCAGAAGAAGTTGTTCTTTGGGTGGGAGGGTGGGCTAGTGGAAGGAGGGGGCAATCTCTTTTTTTCCCGGGTGGTAGGGGGATGACAGGAGAAGGGAAGCGGGTGGTGAGAAAGGTACAGAGGGCAGGGTTTGGGGGCTGGGAAGGAAAGGGAAAAGATTAGGGTTTGGGGATGATGAAAGGGCTTTCTACGGGTAAGGATGGCAAAGGGTGGCAGTGACGGAAAGTCAGGCAACCTGTCCTGTCCGTCTTTTTGTATCGTGAATTGGAAAGACTGCAAGGGGGAGGGGAGTTGCTTGCGCCCTAAAGGAGGAGTTATTCAGATTCATTGCAGTGGGCGGCGGCTGCAAAACGCACCATTCTTCTTGTTTTGGCTCTGCAAAGCAGCCTTTTCAAGGGTTGGCTTGGGTGACAAAATGTCTTGTGTAGGCGTGGGTTTGTCTCCCTCTCGCTCTCTCTCCCTAAGATGTGTCCGGCATAGGCCAGGGTGCCACTCGAGGCCCAAACCAATTCTGGTTATCGCTTCTCGGCCTTTTGGCTAAGATCAAGTGTAGTATCTGTTCTTATCAGTTTAATATCTGATACGTCCCCTATCTGGGGACCATATATTAAATGGATTTTTAGAACAGGGAGATGGAAAAAGAGCTTGCTCTGTCCACTCCACGCATTGACCTGGTATTGCAGTACCTCCAGGAACGGTGCACCCCTTCTTAACCCAGTTTCCAAAAGCAGAACTCAATTCACCTGATTCATATTAGCCCGATTTAATGAATTGGAAGAAAGCATACGTCTTCATATGCACCTCAATTTGGCCCATTCACTTTTCACACTTCCTCCTTTTGTTTTTTATCTTTCACACTTTTGACTTTCTTTATTCATCCAAATAGCAAACTCATCACCACTCAACCTGACCAACTCGGCTATGTCCCCGTGCTGCAGTTCTCTGTCTTATCTAGATCATTTGCAATTGAATGGAATAGATCCCTTTTGGACAAAGTGGATTCACCTGCTGCTGCAGTGACCACAGGTGTGATAACATCTAGAATTGGCATCTGGTGCGATCTCTCCGCTTCCACTCCAAAGAAAGTTACCTGTTTATTCCTATCATGCATTGGTTTTTGGGGTTTTCTTTGAGTAATGATGATCTCTTTAGTAGTCTGTTGGCGCCCTCTCCTGGAGGAATAGTTTGCTTGCTCTTGGACATTCTAAAAGAGAGGTCATGATAGACATTGAGCTTCTGAGCTCAATTGGGGACAGTCATGGGTGATGAATGTTTGCAACCTACTGCGAAGCCTCATACCGCAATATAAGGAACGTCAAATACTAAGAAAGGGCGGCCTATGAAAGAATTACTACTTTCAATAAGTACACTTAAACGGCTAATTGGGAATAGAAAAACTGTAAAAAGCCCTCTGAGAAAGCCCCCCTCTAACCTTTGATAGTAAGCTTTTCTGTAGTCTGCCTGTTGATGTATTTTCCGTTTGAACTGTGCACAACATGAAGAGACGGAACACTGGCGGCTTGTCACAATGCCCCCCGATGACATCACAATAGCGCTGCTGCCTAGAAAACAAGCTGCGCAGAAGAAGTTGTTCTTTGGGTGGGAGGGTGGGCTAGTGGAAGGAGGGGGCAATCTCTTTTTTTCCCGGGTGGTAGGGGGATGACAGGAGAAGGGAAGCGGGTGGTGAGAAAGGTACAGAGGGCAGGGTTTGGGGGCTGGGAAGGAAAGGGAAAAGATTAGGGTTTGGGGATGATGAAAGGGCTTTCTACGGGTAAGGATGGCAAAGGGTGGCAGTGACGGAAAGTCAGGCAACCTGTCCTGTCCGTCTTTTTGTATCGTGAATTGGAAAGACTGCAAGGGGGAGGGGAGTTGCTTGCGCCCTAAAGGAGGAGTTATTCAGATTCATTGCAGTGGGCGGCGGCTGCAAAACGCACCATTCTTCTTGTTTTGGCTCTGCAAAGCAGCCTTTTCAAGGGTTGGCTTGGGTGACAAAATGTCTTGTGTAGGCGTGGGTTTGTCTCCCTCTCGCTCTCTCTCCCTAAGATGTGTCCGGCATAGGCCAGGGTGCCACTCGAGGCCCAAACCAATTCTGGTTATCGCTTCTCGGCCTTTTGGCTAAGATCAAGTGTAGTATCTGTTCTTATCAGTTTAATATCTGATACGTCCCCTATCTGGGGACCATATATTAAATGGATTTTTAGAACAGGGAGATGGAAAAAGAGCTTGCTCTGTCCACTCCACGCATTGACCTGGTATTGCAGTACCTCCAGGAACGGTGCACCCCTTCTTAACCCAGTTTCCAAAAGCAGAACTCAATTCACCTGATTCATATTAGCCCGATTTAATGAATTGGAAGAAAGCATACGTCTTCATATGCACCTCAATTTGGCCCATTCACTTTTCACACTTCCTCCTTTTGTTTTTTATCTTTCACACTTTTGACTTTCTTTATTCATCCAAATAGCAAACTCATCACCACTCAACCTGACCAACTCGGCTATGTCCCCGTGCTGCAGTTCTCTGTCTTATCTAGATCATTTGCAATTGAATGGAATAGATCCCTTTTGGACAAAGTGGATTCACCTGCTGCTGCAGTGACCACAGGTGTGATAACATCTAGAATTGGCATCTGGTGCGATCTCTCCGCTTCCACTCCAAAGAAAGTTACCTGTTTATTCCTATCATGCATTGGTTTTTGGGGTTTTCTTTGAGTAATGATGATCTCTTTAGTAGTCTGTTGGCGCCCTCTCCTGGAGGAATAGTTTGCTTGCTCTTGGACATTCTAAAAGAGAGGTCATGATAGACATTGAGCTTCTGAGCTCAATTGGGGACAGTCATGGGTGATGAATGTTTGCAACCTACTGCGAAGCCTCATACCGCAATATAAGGAACGTCAAATACTAAGAAAGGGCGGCCTATGAAAGAATTACTACTTTCAATAAGTACACTTAAACGGCTAATTGGGAATAGAAAAACTGTAAAAAGCCCTCTGAGAAAGCCCCCCTCTAACCTTTGATAGTAAGCTTTTCTGTAGTCTGCCTGTTGATGTATTTTCCGTTTGAACTGTGCACAACATGAAGAGACGGAACACTGGCGGCTTGTCACAATGCCCCCCGATGACATCACAATAGCGCTGCTGCCTAGAAAACAAGCTGCGCAGAAGAAGTTGTTCTTTGGGTGGGAGGGTGGGCTAGTGGAAGGAGGGGGCAATCTCTTTTTTTCCCGGGTGGTAGGGGGATGACAGGAGAAGGGAAGCGGGTGGTGAGAAAGGTACAGAGGGCAGGGTTTGGGGGCTGGGAAGGAAAGGGAAAAGATTAGGGTTTGGGGATGATGAAAGGGCTTTCTACGGGTAAGGATGGCAAAGGGTGGCAGTGACGGAAAGTCAGGCAACCTGTCCTGTCCGTCTTTTTGTATCGTGAATTGGAAAGACTGCAAGGGGGAGGGGAGTTGCTTGCGCCCTAAAGGAGGAGTTATTCAGATTCATTGCAGTGGGCGGCGGCTGCAAAACGCACCATTCTTCTTGTTTTGGCTCTGCAAAGCAGCCTTTTCAAGGGTTGGCTTGGGTGACAAAATGTCTTGTGTAGGCGTGGGTTTGTCTCCCTCTCGCTCTCTCTCCCTAAGATGTGTCCGGCATAGGCCAGGGTGCCACTCGAGGCCCAAACCAATTCTGGTTATCGCTTCTCGGCCTTTTGGCTAAGATCAAGTGTAGTATCTGTTCTTATCAGTTTAATATCTGATACGTCCCCTATCTGGGGACCATATATTAAATGGATTTTTAGAACAGGGAGATGGAAAAAGAGCTTGCTCTGTCCACTCCACGCATTGACCTGGTATTGCAGTACCTCCAGGAACGGTGCACCCCTTCTTAACCCAGTTTCCAAAAGCAGAACTCAATTCACCTGATTCATATTAGCCCGATTTAATGAATTGGAAGAAAGCATACGTCTTCATATGCACCTCAATTTGGCCCATTCACTTTTCACACTTCCTCCTTTTGTTTTTTATCTTTCACACTTTTGACTTTCTTTATTCATCCAAATAGCAAACTCATCACCACTCAACCTGACCAACTCGGCTATGTCCCCGTGCTGCAGTTCTCTGTCTTATCTAGATCATTTGCAATTGAATGGAATAGATCCCTTTTGGACAAAGTGGATTCACCTGCTGCTGCAGTGACCACAGGTGTGATAACATCTAGAATTGGCATCTGGTGCGATCTCTCCGCTTCCACTCCAAAGAAAGTTACCTGTTTATTCCTATCATGCATTGGTTTTTGGGGTTTTCTTTGAGTAATGATGATCTCTTTAGTAGTCTGTTGGCGCCCTCTCCTGGAGGAATAGTTTGCTTGCTCTTGGACATTCTAAAAGAGAGGTCATGATAGACATTGAGCTTCTGAGCTCAATTGGGGACAGTCATGGGTGATGAATGTTTGCAACCTACTGCGAAGCCTCATACCGCAATATAAGGAACGTCAAATACTAAGAAAGGGCGGCCTATGAAAGAATTACTACTTTCAATAAGTACACTTAAACGGCTAATTGGGAATAGAAAAACTGTAAAAAGCCCTCTGAGAAAGCCCCCCTCTAACCTTTGATAGTAAGCTTTTCTGTAGTCTGCCTGTTGATGTATTTTCCGTTTGAACTGTGCACAACATGAAGAGACGGAACACTGGCGGCTTGTCACAATGCCCCCCGATGACATCACAATAGCGCTGCTGCCTAGAAAACAAGCTGCGCAGAAGAAGTTGTTCTTTGGGTGGGAGGGTGGGCTAGTGGAAGGAGGGGGCAATCTCTTTTTTTCCCGGGTGGTAGGGGGATGACAGGAGAAGGGAAGCGGGTGGTGAGAAAGGTACAGAGGGCAGGGTTTGGGGGCTGGGAAGGAAAGGGAAAAGATTAGGGTTTGGGGATGATGAAAGGGCTTTCTACGGGTAAGGATGGCAAAGGGTGGCAGTGACGGAAAGTCAGGCAACCTGTCCTGTCCGTCTTTTTGTATCGTGAATTGGAAAGACTGCAAGGGGGAGGGGAGTTGCTTGCGCCCTAAAGGAGGAGTTATTCAGATTCATTGCAGTGGGCGGCGGCTGCAAAACGCACCATTCTTCTTGTTTTGGCTCTGCAAAGCAGCCTTTTCAAGGGTTGGCTTGGGTGACAAAATGTCTTGTGTAGGCGTGGGTTTGTCTCCCTCTCGCTCTCTCTCCCTAAGATGTGTCCGGCATAGGCCAGGGTGCCACTCGAGGCCCAAACCAATTCTGGTTATCGCTTCTCGGCCTTTTGGCTAAGATCAAGTGTAGTATCTGTTCTTATCAGTTTAATATCTGATACGTCCCCTATCTGGGGACCATATATTAAATGGATTTTTAGAACAGGGAGATGGAAAAAGAGCTTGCTCTGTCCACTCCACGCATTGACCTGGTATTGCAGTACCTCCAGGAACGGTGCACCCCTTCTTAACCCAGTTTCCAAAAGCAGAACTCAATTCACCTGATTCATATTAGCCCGATTTAATGAATTGGAAGAAAGCATACGTCTTCATATGCACCTCAATTTGGCCCATTCACTTTTCACACTTCCTCCTTTTGTTTTTTATCTTTCACACTTTTGACTTTCTTTATTCATCCAAATAGCAAACTCATCACCACTCAACCTGACCAACTCGGCTATGTCCCCGTGCTGCAGTTCTCTGTCTTATCTAGATCATTTGCAATTGAATGGAATAGATCCCTTTTGGACAAAGTGGATTCACCTGCTGCTGCAGTGACCACAGGTGTGATAACATCTAGAATTGGCATCTGGTGCGATCTCTCCGCTTCCACTCCAAAGAAAGTTACCTGTTTATTCCTATCATGCATTGGTTTTTGGGGTTTTCTTTGAGTAATGATGATCTCTTTAGTAGTCTGTTGGCGCCCTCTCCTGGAGGAATAGTTTGCTTGCTCTTGGACATTCTAAAAGAGAGGTCATGATAGACATTGAGCTTCTGAGCTCAATTGGGGACAGTCATGGGTGATGAATGTTTGCAACCTACTGCGAAGCCTCATACCGCAATATAAGGAACGTCAAATACTAAGAAAGGGCGGCCTATGAAAGAATTACTACTTTCAATAAGTACACTTAAACGGCTAATTGGGAATAGAAAAACTGTAAAAAGCCCTCTGAGAAAGCCCCCCTCTAACCTTTGATAGTAAGCTTTTCTGTAGTCTGCCTGTTGATGTATTTTCCGTTTGAACTGTGCACAACATGAAGAGACGGAACACTGGCGGCTTGTCACAATGCCCCCCGATGACATCACAATAGCGCTGCTGCCTAGAAAACAAGCTGCGCAGAAGAAGTTGTTCTTTGGGTGGGAGGGTGGGCTAGTGGAAGGAGGGGGCAATCTCTTTTTTTCCCGGGTGGTAGGGGGATGACAGGAGAAGGGAAGCGGGTGGTGAGAAAGGTACAGAGGGCAGGGTTTGGGGGCTGGGAAGGAAAGGGAAAAGATTAGGGTTTGGGGATGATGAAAGGGCTTTCTACGGGTAAGGATGGCAAAGGGTGGCAGTGACGGAAAGTCAGGCAACCTGTCCTGTCCGTCTTTTTGTATCGTGAATTGGAAAGACTGCAAGGGGGAGGGGAGTTGCTTGCGCCCTAAAGGAGGAGTTATTCAGATTCATTGCAGTGGGCGGCGGCTGCAAAACGCACC
This sequence comes from Anomaloglossus baeobatrachus, assembly GCF_048569485.1. NCBI lineage: Eukaryota > Metazoa > Chordata > Amphibia > Anura > Aromobatidae > Anomaloglossus > Anomaloglossus baeobatrachus. The sequence continues at coordinate 30,657 of NW_027442131.1, read as the reverse complement.
ATTCTTCTTGTTTTGGCTCTGCAAAGCAGCCTTTTCAAGGGTTGGCTTGGGTGACAAAATGTCTTGTGTAGGCGTGGGTTTGTCTCCCTCTCGCTCTCTCTCCCTAAGATGTGTCCGGCATAGGCCAGGGTGCCACTCGAGGCCCAAACCAATTCTGGTTATCGCTTCTCGGCCTTTTGGCTAAGATCAAGTGTAGTATCTGTTCTTATCAGTTTAATATCTGATACGTCCCCTATCTGGGGACCATATATTAAATGGATTTTTAGAACAGGGAGATGGAAAAAGAGCTTGCTCTGTCCACTCCACGCATTGACCTGGTATTGCAGTACCTCCAGGAACGGTGCACCCCTTCTTAACCCAGTTTCCAAAAGCAGAACTCAATTCACCTGATTCATATTAGCCCGATTTAATGAATTGGAAGAAAGCATACGTCTTCATATGCACCTCAATTTGGCCCATTCACTTTTCACACTTCCTCCTTTTGTTTTTTATCTTTCACACTTTTGACTTTCTTTATTCATCCAAATAGCAAACTCATCACCACTCAACCTGACCAACTCGGCTATGTCCCCGTGCTGCAGTTCTCTGTCTTATCTAGATCATTTGCAATTGAATGGAATAGATCCCTTTTGGACAAAGTGGATTCACCTGCTGCTGCAGTGACCACAGGTGTGATAACATCTAGAATTGGCATCTGGTGCGATCTCTCCGCTTCCACTCCAAAGAAAGTTACCTGTTTATTCCTATCATGCATTGGTTTTTGGGGTTTTCTTTGAGTAATGATGATCTCTTTAGTAGTCTGTTGGCGCCCTCTCCTGGAGGAATAGTTTGCTTGCTCTTGGACATTCTAAAAGAGAGGTCATGATAGACATTGAGCTTCTGAGCTCAATTGGGGACAGTCATGGGTGATGAATGTTTGCAACCTACTGCGAAGCCTCATACCGCAATATAAGGAACGTCAAATACTAAGAAAGGGCGGCCTATGAAAGAATTACTACTTTCAATAAGTACACTTAAACGGCTAATTGGGAATAGAAAAACTGTAAAAAGCCCTCTGAGAAAGCCCCCCTCTAACCTTTGATAGTAAGCTTTTCTGTAGTCTGCCTGTTGATGTATTTTCCGTTTGAACTGTGCACAACATGAAGAGACGGAACACTGGCGGCTTGTCACAATGCCCCCCGATGACATCACAATAGCGCTGCTGCCTAGAAAACAAGCTGCGCAGAAGAAGTTGTTCTTTGGGTGGGAGGGTGGGCTAGTGGAAGGAGGGGGCAATCTCTTTTTTTCCCGGGTGGTAGGGGGATGACAGGAGAAGGGAAGCGGGTGGTGAGAAAGGTACAGAGGGCAGGGTTTGGGGGCTGGGAAGGAAAGGGAAAAGATTAGGGTTTGGGGATGATGAAAGGGCTTTCTACGGGTAAGGATGGCAAAGGGTGGCAGTGACGGAAAGTCAGGCAACCTGTCCTGTCCGTCTTTTTGTATCGTGAATTGGAAAGACTGCAAGGGGGAGGGGAGTTGCTTGCGCCCTAAAGGAGGAGTTATTCAGATTCATTGCAGTGGGCGGCGGCTGCAAAACGCACCATTCTTCTTGTTTTGGCTCTGCAAAGCAGCCTTTTCAAGGGTTGGCTTGGGTGACAAAATGTCTTGTGTAGGCGTGGGTTTGTCTCCCTCTCGCTCTCTCTCCCTAAGATGTGTCCGGCATAGGCCAGGGTGCCACTCGAGGCCCAAACCAATTCTGGTTATCGCTTCTCGGCCTTTTGGCTAAGATCAAGTGTAGTATCTGTTCTTATCAGTTTAATATCTGATACGTCCCCTATCTGGGGACCATATATTAAATGGATTTTTAGAACAGGGAGATGGAAAAAGAGCTTGCTCTGTCCACTCCACGCATTGACCTGGTATTGCAGTACCTCCAGGAACGGTGCACCCCTTCTTAACCCAGTTTCCAAAAGCAGAACTCAATTCACCTGATTCATATTAGCCCGATTTAATGAATTGGAAGAAAGCATACGTCTTCATATGCACCTCAATTTGGCCCATTCACTTTTCACACTTCCTCCTTTTGTTTTTTATCTTTCACACTTTTGACTTTCTTTATTCATCCAAATAGCAAACTCATCACCACTCAACCTGACCAACTCGGCTATGTCCCCGTGCTGCAGTTCTCTGTCTTATCTAGATCATTTGCAATTGAATGGAATAGATCCCTTTTGGACAAAGTGGATTCACCTGCTGCTGCAGTGACCACAGGTGTGATAACATCTAGAATTGGCATCTGGTGCGATCTCTCCGCTTCCACTCCAAAGAAAGTTACCTGTTTATTCCTATCATGCATTGGTTTTTGGGGTTTTCTTTGAGTAATGATGATCTCTTTAGTAGTCTGTTGGCGCCCTCTCCTGGAGGAATAGTTTGCTTGCTCTTGGACATTCTAAAAGAGAGGTCATGATAGACATTGAGCTTCTGAGCTCAATTGGGGACAGTCATGGGTGATGAATGTTTGCAACCTACTGCGAAGCCTCATACCGCAATATAAGGAACGTCAAATACTAAGAAAGGGCGGCCTATGAAAGAATTACTACTTTCAATAAGTACACTTAAACGGCTAATTGGGAATAGAAAAACTGTAAAAAGCCCTCTGAGAAAGCCCCCCTCTAACCTTTGATAGTAAGCTTTTCTGTAGTCTGCCTGTTGATGTATTTTCCGTTTGAACTGTGCACAACATGAAGAGACGGAACACTGGCGGCTTGTCACAATGCCCCCCGATGACATCACAATAGCGCTGCTGCCTAGAAAACAAGCTGCGCAGAAGAAGTTGTTCTTTGGGTGGGAGGGTGGGCTAGTGGAAGGAGGGGGCAATCTCTTTTTTTCCCGGGTGGTAGGGGGATGACAGGAGAAGGGAAGCGGGTGGTGAGAAAGGTACAGAGGGCAGGGTTTGGGGGCTGGGAAGGAAAGGGAAAAGATTAGGGTTTGGGGATGATGAAAGGGCTTTCTACGGGTAAGGATGGCAAAGGGTGGCAGTGACGGAAAGTCAGGCAACCTGTCCTGTCCGTCTTTTTGTATCGTGAATTGGAAAGACTGCAAGGGGGAGGGGAGTTGCTTGCGCCCTAAAGGAGGAGTTATTCAGATTCATTGCAGTGGGCGGCGGCTGCAAAACGCACCATTCTTCTTGTTTTGGCTCTGCAAAGCAGCCTTTTCAAGGGTTGGCTTGGGTGACAAAATGTCTTGTGTAGGCGTGGGTTTGTCTCCCTCTCGCTCTCTCTCCCTAAGATGTGTCCGGCATAGGCCAGGGTGCCACTCGAGGCCCAAACCAATTCTGGTTATCGCTTCTCGGCCTTTTGGCTAAGATCAAGTGTAGTATCTGTTCTTATCAGTTTAATATCTGATACGTCCCCTATCTGGGGACCATATATTAAATGGATTTTTAGAACAGGGAGATGGAAAAAGAGCTTGCTCTGTCCACTCCACGCATTGACCTGGTATTGCAGTACCTCCAGGAACGGTGCACCCCTTCTTAACCCAGTTTCCAAAAGCAGAACTCAATTCACCTGATTCATATTAGCCCGATTTAATGAATTGGAAGAAAGCATACGTCTTCATATGCACCTCAATTTGGCCCATTCACTTTTCACACTTCCTCCTTTTGTTTTTTATCTTTCACACTTTTGACTTTCTTTATTCATCCAAATAGCAAACTCATCACCACTCAACCTGACCAACTCGGCTATGTCCCCGTGCTGCAGTTCTCTGTCTTATCTAGATCATTTGCAATTGAATGGAATAGATCCCTTTTGGACAAAGTGGATTCACCTGCTGCTGCAGTGACCACAGGTGTGATAACATCTAGAATTGGCATCTGGTGCGATCTCTCCGCTTCCACTCCAAAGAAAGTTACCTGTTTATTCCTATCATGCATTGGTTTTTGGGGTTTTCTTTGAGTAATGATGATCTCTTTAGTAGTCTGTTGGCGCCCTCTCCTGGAGGAATAGTTTGCTTGCTCTTGGACATTCTAAAAGAGAGGTCATGATAGACATTGAGCTTCTGAGCTCAATTGGGGACAGTCATGGGTGATGAATGTTTGCAACCTACTGCGAAGCCTCATACCGCAATATAAGGAACGTCAAATACTAAGAAAGGGCGGCCTATGAAAGAATTACTACTTTCAATAAGTACACTTAAACGGCTAATTGGGAATAGAAAAACTGTAAAAAGCCCTCTGAGAAAGCCCCCCTCTAACCTTTGATAGTAAGCTTTTCTGTAGTCTGCCTGTTGATGTATTTTCCGTTTGAACTGTGCACAACATGAAGAGACGGAACACTGGCGGCTTGTCACAATGCCCCCCGATGACATCACAATAGCGCTGCTGCCTAGAAAACAAGCTGCGCAGAAGAAGTTGTTCTTTGGGTGGGAGGGTGGGCTAGTGGAAGGAGGGGGCAATCTCTTTTTTTCCCGGGTGGTAGGGGGATGACAGGAGAAGGGAAGCGGGTGGTGAGAAAGGTACAGAGGGCAGGGTTTGGGGGCTGGGAAGGAAAGGGAAAAGATTAGGGTTTGGGGATGATGAAAGGGCTTTCTACGGGTAAGGATGGCAAAGGGTGGCAGTGACGGAAAGTCAGGCAACCTGTCCTGTCCGTCTTTTTGTATCGTGAATTGGAAAGACTGCAAGGGGGAGGGGAGTTGCTTGCGCCCTAAAGGAGGAGTTATTCAGATTCATTGCAGTGGGCGGCGGCTGCAAAACGCACCATTCTTCTTGTTTTGGCTCTGCAAAGCAGCCTTTTCAAGGGTTGGCTTGGGTGACAAAATGTCTTGTGTAGGCGTGGGTTTGTCTCCCTCTCGCTCTCTCTCCCTAAGATGTGTCCGGCATAGGCCAGGGTGCCACTCGAGGCCCAAACCAATTCTGGTTATCGCTTCTCGGCCTTTTGGCTAAGATCAAGTGTAGTATCTGTTCTTATCAGTTTAATATCTGATACGTCCCCTATCTGGGGACCATATATTAAATGGATTTTTAGAACAGGGAGATGGAAAAAGAGCTTGCTCTGTCCACTCCACGCATTGACCTGGTATTGCAGTACCTCCAGGAACGGTGCACCCCTTCTTAACCCAGTTTCCAAAAGCAGAACTCAATTCACCTGATTCATATTAGCCCGATTTAATGAATTGGAAGAAAGCATACGTCTTCATATGCACCTCAATTTGGCCCATTCACTTTTCACACTTCCTCCTTTTGTTTTTTATCTTTCACACTTTTGACTTTCTTTATTCATCCAAATAGCAAACTCATCACCACTCAACCTGACCAACTCGGCTATGTCCCCGTGCTGCAGTTCTCTGTCTTATCTAGATCATTTGCAATTGAATGGAATAGATCCCTTTTGGACAAAGTGGATTCACCTGCTGCTGCAGTGACCACAGGTGTGATAACATCTAGAATTGGCATCTGGTGCGATCTCTCCGCTTCCACTCCAAAGAAAGTTACCTGTTTATTCCTATCATGCATTGGTTTTTGGGGTTTTCTTTGAGTAATGATGATCTCTTTAGTAGTCTGTTGGCGCCCTCTCCTGGAGGAATAGTTTGCTTGCTCTTGGACATTCTAAAAGAGAGGTCATGATAGACATTGAGCTTCTGAGCTCAATTGGGGACAGTCATGGGTGATGAATGTTTGCAACCTACTGCGAAGCCTCATACCGCAATATAAGGAACGTCAAATACTAAGAAAGGGCGGCCTATGAAAGAATTACTACTTTCAATAAGTACACTTAAACGGCTAATTGGGAATAGAAAAACTGTAAAAAGCCCTCTGAGAAAGCCCCCCTCTAACCTTTGATAGTAAGCTTTTCTGTAGTCTGCCTGTTGATGTATTTTCCGTTTGAACTGTGCACAACATGAAGAGACGGAACACTGGCGGCTTGTCACAATGCCCCCCGATGACATCACAATAGCGCTGCTGCCTAGAAAACAAGCTGCGCAGAAGAAGTTGTTCTTTGGGTGGGAGGGTGGGCTAGTGGAAGGAGGGGGCAATCTCTTTTTTTCCCGGGTGGTAGGGGGATGACAGGAGAAGGGAAGCGGGTGGTGAGAAAGGTACAGAGGGCAGGGTTTGGGGGCTGGGAAGGAAAGGGAAAAGATTAGGGTTTGGGGATGATGAAAGGGCTTTCTACGGGTAAGGATGGCAAAGGGTGGCAGTGACGGAAAGTCAGGCAACCTGTCCTGTCCGTCTTTTTGTATCGTGAATTGGAAAGACTGCAAGGGGGAGGGGAGTTGCTTGCGCCCTAAAGGAGGAGTTATTCAGATTCATTGCAGTGGGCGGCGGCTGCAAAACGCACCATTCTTCTTGTTTTGGCTCTGCAAAGCAGCCTTTTCAAGGGTTGGCTTGGGTGACAAAATGTCTTGTGTAGGCGTGGGTTTGTCTCCCTCTCGCTCTCTCTCCCTAAGATGTGTCCGGCATAGGCCAGGGTGCCACTCGAGGCCCAAACCAATTCTGGTTATCGCTTCTCGGCCTTTTGGCTAAGATCAAGTGTAGTGTTGTTCGAAGAGGTGGTTTAAGCTCCAGGCCACCTTAGTACAATGATACAATGCACACTGGAAGGTTGCGCTTGCTAGTACTCTGGGTGGATAGTATATTCATCTAGAGGAAAACATGGCCCTACCAGGATCGAGGCTATTAGACTGAGTAAGGGTGGGGGGCTATGGTACAACGTGACCCAGGACTGACGACCCTGGAGTGAGTCTGAGCTTGCTGGCTTGGGACCCCGGCAAGCCTTGGGCTCTGTAGCACACCGTACCTTGCCTTTCCATACTTTTTGAGCATATTACCCTATCCCGGCCTTCTGGCTAGGAAGGGAAATTTTTATAATCCCGGTCGGAGGTCTGGTCAGCTTTGGGCTGAGAAACTAACACCCGGTTGGAGGTCTGGCTCAGCTTCGGCTGAGAAACCAACACCCGGTTGGAGGTCTGGGTCAGCTTCGGCTGAGAAACCAACACCCGGTTGGAGGTCCGGTTAGCCTTGGGCTGAGAAACCAACACCGGTTGACGGTCCGGGCAGTTTCGGCTGCGAAACCAACAACTAGTAGCTCTCTACTCCACTTGGGTAAGATGCCTGGGTGGACGCTGGGAGCAACGACAAGGCTCAACCAGGCTTCGGCTTGGGGGAGCACCGAAGATCCCTGACCCTTGCTGTGGCCTTCTGGCTCGGAGGGACGGGGTTGATTTTTGGGGACCCTCTCCTCACGGTGGGGTCCACACGAATCCTAGCCTTTGCACTGTTTTTGGTGTGACTTCGGTCATGCATTTTTTGTGGTGCTTTGGAAAGCTTCATTAAATCAAAATCTGTTCTTATCAGTTTAATATCTGATACGTCCCCTATCTGGGGACCATATATTAAATGGATTTTTAGAACAGGGAGATGGAAAAAGAGCTTGCTCTGTCCACTCCACGCATTGACCTGGTATTGCAGTACCTCCAGGAACGGTGCACCCCTTCTTAACCCAGTTTCCAAAAGCAGAACTCAATTCACCTGATTCATATTAGCCCGATTTAATGAATTGGAAGAAAGCATACGTCTTCATATGCACCTCAATTTGGCCCATTCACTTTTCACACTTCCTCCTTTTGTTTTTTATCTTTCACACTTTTGACTTTCTTTATTCATCCAAATAGCAAACTCATCACCACTCAACCTGACCAACTCGGCTATGTCCCCGTGCTGCAGTTCTCTGTCTTATCTAGATCATTTGCAATTGAATGGAATAGATCCCTTTTGGACAAAGTGGATTCACCTGCTGCTGCAGTGACCACAGGTGTGATAACATCTAGAATTGGCATCTGGTGCGATCTCTCCGCTTCCACTCCAAAGAAAGTTACCTGTTTATTCCTATCATGCATTGGTTATATCATGCATTGGTTTTTGGGGTTTTCTTTGAGTAATGATGATCTCTTTAGTAGTCTGTTGGCGCCCTCTCCTGGAGGAATAGTTTGCTTGCTCTTGGACATTCTAAAAGAGAGGTCATGATAGACATTGAGCTTCTGAGCTCAATTGGGGACAGTCATGGGTGATGAATGTTTGCAACCTACTGCGAAGCCTCATACCGCAATATAAGGAACGTCAAATACTAAGAAAGGGCGGCCTATGAAAGAATTACTACTTTCAATAAGTACACTTAAACGGCTAATTGGGAATAGAAAAACTGTAAAAAGCCCTCTGAGAAAGCCCCCCTCTAACCTTTGATAGTAAGCTTTTCTGTAGTCTGCCTGTTGATGTATTTTCCGTTTGAACTGTGCACAACATGAAGAGACGGAACACTGGCGGCTTGTCACAATGCCCCCCGATGACATCACAATAGCGCTGCTGCCTAGAAAACAAGCTGCGCAGAAGAAGTTGTTCTTTGGGTGGGAGGGTGGGCTAGTGGAAGGAGGGGGCAATCTCTTTTTTTCCCGGGTGGTAGGGGGATGACAGGAGAAGGGAAGCGGGTGGTGAGAAAGGTACAGAGGGCAGGGTTTGGGGGCTGGGAAGGAAAGGGAAAAGATTAGGGTTTGGGGATGATGAAAGGGCTTTCTACGGGTAAGGATGGCAAAGGGTGGCAGTGACGGAAAGTCAGGCAACCTGTCCTGTCCGTCTTTTTGTATCGTGAATTGGAAAGACTGCAAGGGGGAGGGGAGTTGCTTGCGCCCTAAAGGAGGAGTTATTCAGATTCATTGCAGTGGGCGGCGGCTGCAAAACGCACCATTCTTCTTGTTTTGGCTCTGCAAAGCAGCCTTTTCAAGGGTTGGCTTGGGTGACAAAATGTCTTGTGTAGGCGTGGGTTTGTCTCCCTCTCGCTCTCTCTCCCTAAGATGTGTCCGGCATAGGCCAGGGTGCCACTCGAGGCCCAAACCAATTCTGGTTATCGCTTCTCGGCCTTTTGGCTAAGATCAAGTGTAGTATCTGTTCTTATCAGTTTAATATCTGATACGTCCCCTATCTGGGGACCATATATTAAATGGATTTTTAGAACAGGGAGATGGAAAAAGAGCTTGCTCTGTCCACTCCACGCATTGACCTGGTATTGCAGTACCTCCAGGAACGGTGCACCCCTTCTTAACCCAGTTTCCAAAAGCAGAACTCAATTCACCTGATTCATATTAGCCCGATTTAATGAATTGGAAGAAAGCATACGTCTTCATATGCACCTCAATTTGGCCCATTCACTTTTCACACTTCCTCCTTTTGTTTTTTATCTTTCACACTTTTGACTTTCTTTATTCATCCAAATAGCAAACTCATCACCACTCAACCTGACCAACTCGGCTATGTCCCCGTGCTGCAGTTCTCTGTCTTATCTAGATCATTTGCAATTGAATGGAATAGATCCCTTTTGGACAAAGTGGATTCACCTGCTGCTGCAGTGACCACAGGTGTGATAACATCTAGAATTGGCATCTGGTGCGATCTCTCCGCTTCCACTCCAAAGAAAGTTACCTGTTTATTCCTATCATGCATTGGTTTTTGGGGTTTTCTTTGAGTAATGATGATCTCTTTAGTAGTCTGTTGGCGCCCTCTCCTGGAGGAATAGTTTGCTTGCTCTTGGACATTCTAAAAGAGAGGTCATGATAGACATTGAGCTTCTGAGCTCAATTGGGGACAGTCATGGGTGATGAATGTTTGCAACCTACTGCGAAGCCTCATACCGCAATATAAGGAACGTCAAATACTAAGAAAGGGCGGCCTATGAAAGAATTACTACTTTCAATAAGTACACTTAAACGGCTAATTGGGAATAGAAAAACTGTAAAAAGCCCTCTGAGAAAGCCCCCCTCTAACCTTTGATAGTAAGCTTTTCTGTAGTCTGCCTGTTGATGTATTTTCCGTTTGAACTGTGCACAACATGAAGAGACGGAACACTGGCGGCTTGTCACAATGCCCCCCGATGACATCACAATAGCGCTGCTGCCTAGAAAACAAGCTGCGCAGAAGAAGTTGTTCTTTGGGTGGGAGGGTGGGCTAGTGGAAGGAGGGGGCAATCTCTTTTTTTCCCGGGTGGTAGGGGGATGACAGGAGAAGGGAAGCGGGTGGTGAGAAAGGTACAGAGGGCAGGGTTTGGGGGCTGGGAAGGAAAGGGAAAAGATTAGGGTTTGGGGATGATGAAAGGGCTTTCTACGGGTAAGGATGGCAAAGGGTGGCAGTGACGGAAAGTCAGGCAACCTGTCCTGTCCGTCTTTTTGTATCGTGAATTGGAAAGACTGCAAGGGGGAGGGGAGTTGCTTGCGCCCTAAAGGAGGAGTTATTCAGATTCATTGCAGTGGGCGGCGGCTGCAAAACGCACCATTCTTCTTGTTTTGGCTCTGCAAAGCAGCCTTTTCAAGGGTTGGCTTGGGTGACAAAATGTCTTGTGTAGGCGTGGGTTTGTCTCCCTCTCGCTCTCTCTCCCTAAGATGTGTCCGGCATAGGCCAGGGTGCCACTCGAGGCCCAAACCAATTCTGGTTATCGCTTCTCGGCCTTTTGGCTAAGATCAAGTGTAGTATCTGTTCTTATCAGTTTAATATCTGATACGTCCCCTATCTGGGGACCATATATTAAATGGATTTTTAGAACAGGGAGATGGAAAAAGAGCTTGCTCTGTCCACTCCACGCATTGACCTGGTATTGCAGTACCTCCAGGAACGGTGCACCCCTTCTTAACCCAGTTTCCAAAAGCAGAACTCAATTCACCTGATTCATATTAGCCCGATTTAATGAATTGGAAGAAAGCATACGTCTTCATATGCACCTCAATTTGGCCCATTCACTTTTCACACTTCCTCCTTTTGTTTTTTATCTTTCACACTTTTGACTTTCTTTATTCATCCAAATAGCAAACTCATCACCACTCAACCTGACCAACTCGGCTATGTCCCCGTGCTGCAGTTCTCTGTCTTATCTAGATCATTTGCAATTGAATGGAATAGATCCCTTTTGGACAAAGTGGATTCACCTGCTGCTGCAGTGACCACAGGTGTGATAACATCTAGAATTGGCATCTGGTGCGATCTCTCCGCTTCCACTCCAAAGAAAGTTACCTGTTTATTCCTATCATGCATTGGTTTTTGGGGTTTTCTTTGAGTAATGATGATCTCTTTAGTAGTCTGTTGGCGCCCTCTCCTGGAGGAATAGTTTGCTTGCTCTTGGACATTCTAAAAGAGAGGTCATGATAGACATTGAGCTTCTGAGCTCAATTGGGGACAGTCATGGGTGATGAATGTTTGCAACCTACTGCGAAGCCTCATACCGCAATATAAGGAACGTCAAATACTAAGAAAGGGCGGCCTATGAAAGAATTACTACTTTCAATAAGTACACTTAAACGGCTAATTGGGAATAGAAAAACTGTAAAAAGCCCTCTGAGAAAGCCCCCCTCTAACCTTTGATAGTAAGCTTTTCTGTAGTCTGCCTGTTGATGTATTTTCCGTTTGAACTGTGCACAACATGAAGAGACGGAACACTGGCGGCTTGTCACAATGCCCCCCGATGACATCACAATAGCGCTGCTGCCTAGAAAACAAGCTGCGCAGAAGAAGTTGTTCTTTGGGTGGGAGGGTGGGCTAGTGGAAGGAGGGGGCAATCTCTTTTTTTCCCGGGTGGTAGGGGGATGACAGGAGAAGGGAAGCGGGTGGTGAGAAAGGTACAGAGGGCAGGGTTTGGGGGCTGGGAAGGAAAGGGAAAAGATTAGGGTTTGGGGATGATGAAAGGGCTTTCTACGGGTAAGGATGGCAAAGGGTGGCAGTGACGGAAAGTCAGGCAACCTGTCCTGTCCGTCTTTTTGTATCGTGAATTGGAAAGACTGCAAGGGGGAGGGGAGTTGCTTGCGCCCTAAAGGAGGAGTTATTCAGATTCATTGCAGTGGGCGGCGGCTGCAAAACGCACCATTCTTCTTGTTTTGGCTCTGCAAAGCAGCCTTTTCAAGGGTTGGCTTGGGTGACAAAATGTCTTGTGTAGGCGTGGGTTTGTCTCCCTCTCGCTCTCTCTCCCTAAGATGTGTCCGGCATAGGCCAGGGTGCCACTCGAGGCCCAAACCAATTCTGGTTATCGCTTCTCGGCCTTTTGGCTAAGATCAAGTGTAGTATCTGTTCTTATCAGTTTAATATCTGATACGTCCCCTATCTGGGGACCATATATTAAATGGATTTTTAGAACAGGGAGATGGAAAAAGAGCTTGCTCTGTCCACTCCACGCATTGACCTGGTATTGCAGTACCTCCAGGAACGGTGCACCCCTTCTTAACCCAGTTTCCAAAAGCAGAACTCAATTCACCTGATTCATATTAGCCCGATTTAATGAATTGGAAGAAAGCATACGTCTTCATATGCACCTCAATTTGGCCCATTCACTTTTCACACTTCCTCCTTTTGTTTTTTATCTTTCACACTTTTGACTTTCTTTATTCATCCAAATAGCAAACTCATCACCACTCAACCTGACCAACTCGGCTATGTCCCCGTGCTGCAGTTCTCTGTCTTATCTAGATCATTTGCAATTGAATGGAATAGATCCCTTTTGGACAAAGTGGATTCACCTGCTGCTGCAGTGACCACAGGTGTGATAACATCTAGAATTGGCATCTGGTGCGATCTCTCCGCTTCCACTCCAAAGAAAGTTACCTGTTTATTCCTATCATGCATTGGTTTTTGGGGTTTTCTTTGAGTAATGATGATCTCTTTAGTAGTCTGTTGGCGCCCTCTCCTGGAGGAATAGTTTGCTTGCTCTTGGACATTCTAAAAGAGAGGTCATGATAGACATTGAGCTTCTGAGCTCAATTGGGGACAGTCATGGGTGATGAATGTTTGCAACCTACTGCGAAGCCTCATACCGCAATATAAGGAACGTCAAATACTAAGAAAGGGCGGCCTATGAAAGAATTACTACTTTCAATAAGTACACTTAAACGGCTAATTGGGAATAGAAAAACTGTAAAAAGCCCTCTGAGAAAGCCCCCCTCTAACCTTTGATAGTAAGCTTTTCTGTAGTCTGCCTGTTGATGTATTTTCCGTTTGAACTGTGCACAACATGAAGAGACGGAACACTGGCGGCTTGTCACAATGCCCCCCGATGACATCACAATAGCGCTGCTGCCTAGAAAACAAGCTGCGCAGAAGAAGTTGTTCTTTGGGTGGGAGGGTGGGCTAGTGGAAGGAGGGGGCAATCTCTTTTTTTCCCGGGTGGTAGGGGGATGACAGGAGAAGGGAAGCGGGTGGTGAGAAAGGTACAGAGGGCAGGGTTTGGGGGCTGGGAAGGAAAGGGAAAAGATTAGGGTTTGGGGATGATGAAAGGGCTTTCTACGGGTAAGGATGGCAAAGGGTGGCAGTGACGGAAAGTCAGGCAACCTGTCCTGTCCGTCTTTTTGTATCGTGAATTGGAAAGACTGCAAGGGGGAGGGGAGTTGCTTGCGCCCTAAAGGAGGAGTTATTCAGATTCATTGCAGTGGGCGGCGGCTGCAAAACGCACCATTCTTCTTGTTTTGGCTCTGCAAAGCAGCCTTTTCAAGGGTTGGCTTGGGTGACAAAATGTCTTGTGTAGGCGTGGGTTTGTCTCCCTCTCGCTCTCTCTCCCTAAGATGTGTCCGGCATAGGCCAGGGTGCCACTCGAGGCCCAAACCAATTCTGGTTATCGCTTCTCGGCCTTTTGGCTAAGATCAAGTGTAGTATCTGTTCTTATCAGTTTAATATCTGATACGTCCCCTATCTGGGGACCATATATTAAATGGATTTTTAGAACAGGGAGATGGAAAAAGAGCTTGCTCTGTCCACTCCACGCATTGACCTGGTATTGCAGTACCTCCAGGAACGGTGCACCCCTTCTTAACCCAGTTTCCAAAAGCAGAACTCAATTCACCTGATTCATATTAGCCCGATTTAATGAATTGGAAGAAAGCATACGTCTTCATATGCACCTCAATTTGGCCCATTCACTTTTCACACTTCCTCCTTTTGTTTTTTATCTTTCACACTTTTGACTTTCTTTATTCATCCAAATAGCAAACTCATCACCACTCAACCTGACCAACTCGGCTATGTCCCCGTGCTGCAGTTCTCTGTCTTATCTAGATCATTTGCAATTGAATGGAATAGATCCCTTTTGGACAAAGTGGATTCACCTGCTGCTGCAGTGACCACAGGTGTGATAACATCTAGAATTGGCATCTGGTGCGATCTCTCCGCTTCCACTCCAAAGAAAGTTACCTGTTTATTCCTATCATGCATTGGTTTTTGGGGTTTTCTTTGAGTAATGATGATCTCTTTAGTAGTCTGTTGGCGCCCTCTCCTGGAGGAATAGTTTGCTTGCTCTTGGACATTCTAAAAGAGAGGTCATGATAGACATTGAGCTTCTGAGCTCAATTGGGGACAGTCATGGGTGATGAATGTTTGCAACCTACTGCGAAGCCTCATACCGCAATATAAGGAACGTCAAATACTAAGAAAGGGCGGCCTATGAAAGAATTACTACTTTCAATAAGTACACTTAAACGGCTAATTGGGAATAGAAAAACTGTAAAAAGCCCTCTGAGAAAGCCCCCCTCTAACCTTTGATAGTAAGCTTTTCTGTAGTCTGCCTGTTGATGTATTTTCCGTTTGAACTGTGCACAACATGAAGAGACGGAACACTGGCGGCTTGTCACAATGCCCCCCGATGACATCACAATAGCGCTGCTGCCTAGAAAACAAGCTGCGCAGAAGAAGTTGTTCTTTGGGTGGGAGGGTGGGCTAGTGGAAGGAGGGGGCAATCTCTTTTTTTCCCGGGTGGTAGGGGGATGACAGGAGAAGGGAAGCGGGTGGTGAGAAAGGTACAGAGGGCAGGGTTTGGGGGCTGGGAAGGAAAGGGAAAAGATTAGGGTTTGGGGATGATGAAAGGGCTTTCTACGGGTAAGGATGGCAAAGGGTGGCAGTGACGGAAAGTCAGGCAACCTGTCCTGTCCGTCTTTTTGTATCGTGAATTGGAAAGACTGCAAGGGGGAGGGGAGTTGCTTGCGCCCTAAAGGAGGAGTTATTCAGATTCATTGCAGTGGGCGGCGGCTGCAAAACGCACCATTCTTCTTGTTTTGGCTCTGCAAAGCAGCCTTTTCAAGGGTTGGCTTGGGTGACAAAATGTCTTGTGTAGGCGTGGGTTTGTCTCCCTCTCGCTCTCTCTCCCTAAGATGTGTCCGGCATAGGCCAGGGTGCCACTCGAGGCCCAAACCAATTCTGGTTATCGCTTCTCGGCCTTTTGGCTAAGATCAAGTGTAGTATCTGTTCTTATCAGTTTAATATCTGATACGTCCCCTATCTGGGGACCATATATTAAATGGATTTTTAGAACAGGGAGATGGAAAAAGAGCTTGCTCTGTCCACTCCACGCATTGACCTGGTATTGCAGTACCTCCAGGAACGGTGCACCCCTTCTTAACCCAGTTTCCAAAAGCAGAACTCAATTCACCTGATTCATATTAGCCCGATTTAATGAATTGGAAGAAAGCATACGTCTTCATATGCACCTCAATTTGGCCCATTCACTTTTCACACTTCCTCCTTTTGTTTTTTATCTTTCACACTTTTGACTTTCTTTATTCATCCAAATAGCAAACTCATCACCACTCAACCTGACCAACTCGGCTATGTCCCCGTGCTGCAGTTCTCTGTCTTATCTAGATCATTTGCAATTGAATGGAATAGATCCCTTTTGGACAAAGTGGATTCACCTGCTGCTGCAGTGACCACAGGTGTGATAACATCTAGAATTGGCATCTGGTGCGATCTCTCCGCTTCCACTCCAAAGAAAGTTACCTGTTTATTCCTATCATGCATTGGTTTTTGGGGTTTTCTTTGAGTAATGATGATCTCTTTAGTAGTCTGTTGGCGCCCTCTCCTGGAGGAATAGTTTGCTTGCTCTTGGACATTCTAAAAGAGAGGTCATGATAGACATTGAGCTTCTGAGCTCAATTGGGGACAGTCATGGGTGATGAATGTTTGCAACCTACTGCGAAGCCTCATACCGCAATATAAGGAACGTCAAATACTAAGAAAGGGCGGCCTATGAAAGAATTACTACTTTCAATAAGTACACTTAAACGGCTAATTGGGAATAGAAAAACTGTAAAAAGCCCTCTGAGAAAGCCCCCCTCTAACCTTTGATAGTAAGCTTTTCTGTAGTCTGCCTGTTGATGTATTTTCCGTTTGAACTGTGCACAACATGAAGAGACGGAACACTGGCGGCTTGTCACAATGCCCCCCGATGACATCACAATAGCGCTGCTGCCTAGAAAACAAGCTGCGCAGAAGAAGTTGTTCTTTGGGTGGGAGGGTGGGCTAGTGGAAGGAGGGGGCAATCTCTTTTTTTCCCGGGTGGTAGGGGGATGACAGGAGAAGGGAAGCGGGTGGTGAGAAAGGTACAGAGGGCAGGGTTTGGGGGCTGGGAAGGAAAGGGAAAAGATTAGGGTTTGGGGATGATGAAAGGGCTTTCTACGGGTAAGGATGGCAAAGGGTGGCAGTGACGGAAAGTCAGGCAACCTGTCCTGTCCGTCTTTTTGTATCGTGAATTGGAAAGACTGCAAGGGGGAGGGGAGTTGCTTGCGCCCTAAAGGAGGAGTTATTCAGATTCATTGCAGTGGGCGGCGGCTGCAAAACGCACCATTCTTCTTGTTTTGGCTCTGCAAAGCAGCCTTTTCAAGGGTTGGCTTGGGTGACAAAATGTCTTGTGTAGGCGTGGGTTTGTCTCCCTCTCGCTCTCTCTCCCTAAGATGTGTCCGGCATAGGCCAGGGTGCCACTCGAGGCCCAAACCAATTCTGGTTATCGCTTCTCGGCCTTTTGGCTAAGATCAAGTGTAGTATCTGTTCTTATCAGTTTAATATCTGATACGTCCCCTATCTGGGGACCATATATTAAATGGATTTTTAGAACAGGGAGATGGAAAAAGAGCTTGCTCTGTCCACTCCACGCATTGACCTGGTATTGCAGTACCTCCAGGAACGGTGCACCCCTTCTTAACCCAGTTTCCAAAAGCAGAACTCAATTCACCTGATTCATATTAGCCCGATTTAATGAATTGGAAGAAAGCATACGTCTTCATATGCACCTCAATTTGGCCCATTCACTTTTCACACTTCCTCCTTTTGTTTTTTATCTTTCACACTTTTGACTTTCTTTATTCATCCAAATAGCAAACTCATCACCACTCAACCTGACCAACTCGGCTATGTCCCCGTGCTGCAGTTCTCTGTCTTATCTAGATCATTTGCAATTGAATGGAATAGATCCCTTTTGGACAAAGTGGATTCACCTGCTGCTGCAGTGACCACAGGTGTGATAACATCTAGAATTGGCATCTGGTGCGATCTCTCCGCTTCCACTCCAAAGAAAGTTACCTGTTTATTCCTATCATGCATTGGTTTTTGGGGTTTTCTTTGAGTAATGATGATCTCTTTAGTAGTCTGTTGGCGCCCTCTCCTGGAGGAATAGTTTGCTTGCTCTTGGACATTCTAAAAGAGAGGTCATGATAGACATTGAGCTTCTGAGCTCAATTGGGGACAGTCATGGGTGATGAATGTTTGCAACCTACTGCGAAGCCTCATACCGCAATATAAGGAACGTCAAATACTAAGAAAGGGCGGCCTATGAAAGAATTACTACTTTCAATAAGTACACTTAAACGGCTAATTGGGAATAGAAAAACTGTAAAAAGCCCTCTGAGAAAGCCCCCCTCTAACCTTTGATAGTAAGCTTTTCTGTAGTCTGCCTGTTGATGTATTTTCCGTTTGAACTGTGCACAACATGAAGAGACGGAACACTGGCGGCTTGTCACAATGCCCCCCGATGACATCACAATAGCGCTGCTGCCTAGAAAACAAGCTGCGCAGAAGAAGTTGTTCTTTGGGTGGGAGGGTGGGCTAGTGGAAGGAGGGGGCAATCTCTTTTTTTCCCGGGTGGTAGGGGGATGACAGGAGAAGGGAAGCGGGTGGTGAGAAAGGTACAGAGGGCAGGGTTTGGGGGCTGGGAAGGAAAGGGAAAAGATTAGGGTTTGGGGATGATGAAAGGGCTTTCTACGGGTAAGGATGGCAAAGGGTGGCAGTGACGGAAAGTCAGGCAACCTGTCCTGTCCGTCTTTTTGTATCGTGAATTGGAAAGACTGCAAGGGGGAGGGGAGTTGCTTGCGCCCTAAAGGAGGAGTTATTCAGATTCATTGCAGTGGGCGGCGGCTGCAAAACGCACCATTCTTCTTGTTTTGGCTCTGCAAAGCAGCCTTTTCAAGGGTTGGCTTGGGTGACAAAATGTCTTGTGTAGGCGTGGGTTTGTCTCCCTCTCGCTCTCTCTCCCTAAGATGTGTCCGGCATAGGCCAGGGTGCCACTCGAGGCCCAAACCAATTCTGGTTATCGCTTCTCGGCCTTTTGGCTAAGATCAAGTGTAGTATCTGTTCTTATCAGTTTAATATCTGATACGTCCCCTATCTGGGGACCATATATTAAATGGATTTTTAGAACAGGGAGATGGAAAAAGAGCTTGCTCTGTCCACTCCACGCATTGACCTGGTATTGCAGTACCTCCAGGAACGGTGCACCCCTTCTTAACCCAGTTTCCAAAAGCAGAACTCAATTCACCTGATTCATATTAGCCCGATTTAATGAATTGGAAGAAAGCATACGTCTTCATATGCACCTCAATTTGGCCCATTCACTTTTCACACTTCCTCCTTTTGTTTTTTATCTTTCACACTTTTGACTTTCTTTATTCATCCAAATAGCAAACTCATCACCACTCAACCTGACCAACTCGGCTATGTCCCCGTGCTGCAGTTCTCTGTCTTATCTAGATCATTTGCAATTGAATGGAATAGATCCCTTTTGGACAAAGTGGATTCACCTGCTGCTGCAGTGACCACAGGTGTGATAACATCTAGAATTGGCATCTGGTGCGATCTCTCCGCTTCCACTCCAAAGAAAGTTACCTGTTTATTCCTATCATGCATTGGTTTTTGGGGTTTTCTTTGAGTAATGATGATCTCTTTAGTAGTCTGTTGGCGCCCTCTCCTGGAGGAATAGTTTGCTTGCTCTTGGACATTCTAAAAGAGAGGTCATGATAGACATTGAGCTTCTGAGCTCAATTGGGGACAGTCATGGGTGATGAATGTTTGCAACCTACTGCGAAGCCTCATACCGCAATATAAGGAACGTCAAATACTAAGAAAGGGCGGCCTATGAAAGAATTACTACTTTCAATAAGTACACTTAAACGGCTAATTGGGAATAGAAAAACTGTAAAAAGCCCTCTGAGAAAGCCCCCCTCTAACCTTTGATAGTAAGCTTTTCTGTAGTCTGCCTGTTGATGTATTTTCCGTTTGAACTGTGCACAACATGAAGAGACGGAACACTGGCGGCTTGTCACAATGCCCCCCGATGACATCACAATAGCGCTGCTGCCTAGAAAACAAGCTGCGCAGAAGAAGTTGTTCTTTGGGTGGGAGGGTGGGCTAGTGGAAGGAGGGGGCAATCTCTTTTTTTCCCGGGTGGTAGGGGGATGACAGGAGAAGGGAAGCGGGTGGTGAGAAAGGTACAGAGGGCAGGGTTTGGGGGCTGGGAAGGAAAGGGAAAAGATTAGGGTTTGGGGATGATGAAAGGGCTTTCTACGGGTAAGGATGGCAAAGGGTGGCAGTGACGGAAAGTCAGGCAACCTGTCCTGTCCGTCTTTTTGTATCGTGAATTGGAAAGACTGCAAGGGGGAGGGGAGTTGCTTGCGCCCTAAAGGAGGAGTTATTCAGATTCATTGCAGTGGGCGGCGGCTGCAAAACGCACCATTCTTCTTGTTTTGGCTCTGCAAAGCAGCCTTTTCAAGGGTTGGCTTGGGTGACAAAATGTCTTGTGTAGGCGTGGGTTTGTCTCCCTCTCGCTCTCTCTCCCTAAGATGTGTCCGGCATAGGCCAGGGTGCCACTCGAGGCCCAAACCAATTCTGGTTATCGCTTCTCGGCCTTTTGGCTAAGATCAAGTGTAGTATCTGTTCTTATCAGTTTAATATCTGATACGTCCCCTATCTGGGGACCATATATTAAATGGATTTTTAGAACAGGGAGATGGAAAAAGAGCTTGCTCTGTCCACTCCACGCATTGACCTGGTATTGCAGTACCTCCAGGAACGGTGCACCCCTTCTTAACCCAGTTTCCAAAAGCAGAACTCAATTCACCTGATTCATATTAGCCCGATTTAATGAATTGGAAGAAAGCATACGTCTTCATATGCACCTCAATTTGGCCCATTCACTTTTCACACTTCCTCCTTTTGTTTTTTATCTTTCACACTTTTGACTTTCTTTATTCATCCAAATAGCAAACTCATCACCACTCAACCTGACCAACTCGGCTATGTCCCCGTGCTGCAGTTCTCTGTCTTATCTAGATCATTTGCAATTGAATGGAATAGATCCCTTTTGGACAAAGTGGATTCACCTGCTGCTGCAGTGACCACAGGTGTGATAACATCTAGAATTGGCATCTGGTGCGATCTCTCCGCTTCCACTCCAAAGAAAGTTACCTGTTTATTCCTATCATGCATTGGTTTTTGGGGTTTTCTTTGAGTAATGATGATCTCTTTAGTAGTCTGTTGGCGCCCTCTCCTGGAGGAATAGTTTGCTTGCTCTTGGACATTCTAAAAGAGAGGTCATGATAGACATTGAGCTTCTGAGCTCAATTGGGGACAGTCATGGGTGATGAATGTTTGCAACCTACTGCGAAGCCTCATACCGCAATATAAGGAACGTCAAATACTAAGAAAGGGCGGCCTATGAAAGAATTACTACTTTCAATAAGTACACTTAAACGGCTAATTGGGAATAGAAAAACTGTAAAAAGCCCTCTGAGAAAGCCCCCCTCTAACCTTTGATAGTAAGCTTTTCTGTAGTCTGCCTGTTGATGTATTTTCCGTTTGAACTGTGCACAACATGAAGAGACGGAACACTGGCGGCTTGTCACAATGCCCCCCGATGACATCACAATAGCGCTGCTGCCTAGAAAACAAGCTGCGCAGAAGAAGTTGTTCTTTGGGTGGGAGGGTGGGCTAGTGGAAGGAGGGGGCAATCTCTTTTTTTCCCGGGTGGTAGGGGGATGACAGGAGAAGGGAAGCGGGTGGTGAGAAAGGTACAGAGGGCAGGGTTTGGGGGCTGGGAAGGAAAGGGAAAAGATTAGGGTTTGGGGATGATGAAAGGGCTTTCTACGGGTAAGGATGGCAAAGGGTGGCAGTGACGGAAAGTCAGGCAACCTGTCCTGTCCGTCTTTTTGTATCGTGAATTGGAAAGACTGCAAGGGGGAGGGGAGTTGCTTGCGCCCTAAAGGAGGAGTTATTCAGATTCATTGCAGTGGGCGGCGGCTGCAAAACGCACCATTCTTCTTGTTTTGGCTCTGCAAAGCAGCCTTTTCAAGGGTTGGCTTGGGTGACAAAATGTCTTGTGTAGGCGTGGGTTTGTCTCCCTCTCGCTCTCTCTCCCTAAGATGTGTCCGGCATAGGCCAGGGTGCCACTCGAGGCCCAAACCAATTCTGGTTATCGCTTCTCGGCCTTTTGGCTAAGATCAAGTGTAGTATCTGTTCTTATCAGTTTAATATCTGATACGTCCCCTATCTGGGGACCATATATTAAATGGATTTTTAGAACAGGGAGATGGAAAAAGAGCTTGCTCTGTCCACTCCACGCATTGACCTGGTATTGCAGTACCTCCAGGAACGGTGCACCCCTTCTTAACCCAGTTTCCAAAAGCAGAACTCAATTCACCTGATTCATATTAGCCCGATTTAATGAATTGGAAGAAAGCATACGTCTTCATATGCACCTCAATTTGGCCCATTCACTTTTCACACTTCCTCCTTTTGTTTTTTATCTTTCACACTTTTGACTTTCTTTATTCATCCAAATAGCAAACTCATCACCACTCAACCTGACCAACTCGGCTATGTCCCCGTGCTGCAGTTCTCTGTCTTATCTAGATCATTTGCAATTGAATGGAATAGATCCCTTTTGGACAAAGTGGATTCACCTGCTGCTGCAGTGACCACAGGTGTGATAACATCTAGAATTGGCATCTGGTGCGATCTCTCCGCTTCCACTCCAAAGAAAGTTACCTGTTTATTCCTATCATGCATTGGTTTTTGGGGTTTTCTTTGAGTAATGATGATCTCTTTAGTAGTCTGTTGGCGCCCTCTCCTGGAGGAATAGTTTGCTTGCTCTTGGACATTCTAAAAGAGAGGTCATGATAGACATTGAGCTTCTGAGCTCAATTGGGGACAGTCATGGGTGATGAATGTTTGCAACCTACTGCGAAGCCTCATACCGCAATATAAGGAACGTCAAATACTAAGAAAGGGCGGCCTATGAAAGAATTACTACTTTCAATAAGTACACTTAAACGGCTAATTGGGAATAGAAAAACTGTAAAAAGCCCTCTGAGAAAGCCCCCCTCTAACCTTTGATAGTAAGCTTTTCTGTAGTCTGCCTGTTGATGTATTTTCCGTTTGAACTGTGCACAACATGAAGAGACGGAACACTGGCGGCTTGTCACAATGCCCCCCGATGACATCACAATAGCGCTGCTGCCTAGAAAACAAGCTGCGCAGAAGAAGTTGTTCTTTGGGTGGGAGGGTGGGCTAGTGGAAGGAGGGGGCAATCTCTTTTTTTCCCGGGTGGTAGGGGGATGACAGGAGAAGGGAAGCGGGTGGTGAGAAAGGTACAGAGGGCAGGGTTTGGGGGCTGGGAAGGAAAGGGAAAAGATTAGGGTTTGGGGATGATGAAAGGGCTTTCTACGGGTAAGGATGGCAAAGGGTGGCAGTGACGGAAAGTCAGGCAACCTGTCCTGTCCGTCTTTTTGTATCGTGAATTGGAAAGACTGCAAGGGGGAGGGGAGTTGCTTGCGCCCTAAAGGAGGAGTTATTCAGATTCATTGCAGTGGGCGGCGGCTGCAAAACGCACCATTCTTCTTGTTTTGGCTCTGCAAAGCAGCCTTTTCAAGGGTTGGCTTGGGTGACAAAATGTCTTGTGTAGGCGTGGGTTTGTCTCCCTCTCGCTCTCTCTCCCTAAGATGTGTCCGGCATAGGCCAGGGTGCCACTCGAGGCCCAAACCAATTCTGGTTATCGCTTCTCGGCCTTTTGGCTAAGATCAAGTGTAGTATCTGTTCTTATCAGTTTAATATCTGATACGTCCCCTATCTGGGGACCATATATTAAATGGATTTTTAGAACAGGGAGATGGAAAAAGAGCTTGCTCTGTCCACTCCACGCATTGACCTGGTATTGCAGTACCTCCAGGAACGGTGCACCCCTTCTTAACCCAGTTTCCAAAAGCAGAACTCAATTCACCTGATTCATATTAGCCCGATTTAATGAATTGGAAGAAAGCATACGTCTTCATATGCACCTCAATTTGGCCCATTCACTTTTCACACTTCCTCCTTTTGTTTTTTATCTTTCACACTTTTGACTTTCTTTATTCATCCAAATAGCAAACTCATCACCACTCAACCTGACCAACTCGGCTATGTCCCCGTGCTGCAGTTCTCTGTCTTATCTAGATCATTTGCAATTGAATGGAATAGATCCCTTTTGGACAAAGTGGATTCACCTGCTGCTGCAGTGACCACAGGTGTGATAACATCTAGAATTGGCATCTGGTGCGATCTCTCCGCTTCCACTCCAAAGAAAGTTACCTGTTTATTCCTATCATGCATTGGTTTTTGGGGTTTTCTTTGAGTAATGATGATCTCTTTAGTAGTCTGTTGGCGCCCTCTCCTGGAGGAATAGTTTGCTTGCTCTTGGACATTCTAAAAGAGAGGTCATGATAGACATTGAGCTTCTGAGCTCAATTGGGGACAGTCATGGGTGATGAATGTTTGCAACCTACTGCGAAGCCTCATACCGCAATATAAGGAACGTCAAATACTAAGAAAGGGCGGCCTATGAAAGAATTACTACTTTCAATAAGTACACTTAAACGGCTAATTGGGAATAGAAAAACTGTAAAAAGCCCTCTGAGAAAGCCCCCCTCTAACCTTTGATAGTAAGCTTTTCTGTAGTCTGCCTGTTGATGTATTTTCCGTTTGAACTGTGCACAACATGAAGAGACGGAACACTGGCGGCTTGTCACAATGCCCCCCGATGACATCACAATAGCGCTGCTGCCTAGAAAACAAGCTGCGCAGAAGAAGTTGTTCTTTGGGTGGGAGGGTGGGCTAGTGGAAGGAGGGGGCAATCTCTTTTTTTCCCGGGTGGTAGGGGGATGACAGGAGAAGGGAAGCGGGTGGTGAGAAAGGTACAGAGGGCAGGGTTTGGGGGCTGGGAAGGAAAGGGAAAAGATTAGGGTTTGGGGATGATGAAAGGGCTTTCTACGGGTAAGGATGGCAAAGGGTGGCAGTGACGGAAAGTCAGGCAACCTGTCCTGTCCGTCTTTTTGTATCGTGAATTGGAAAGACTGCAAGGGGGAGGGGAGTTGCTTGCGCCCTAAAGGAGGAGTTATTCAGATTCATTGCAGTGGGCGGCGGCTGCAAAACGCACCATTCTTCTTGTTTTGGCTCTGCAAAGCAGCCTTTTCAAGGGTTGGCTTGGGTGACAAAATGTCTTGTGTAGGCGTGGGTTTGTCTCCCTCTCGCTCTCTCTCCCTAAGATGTGTCCGGCATAGGCCAGGGTGCCACTCGAGGCCCAAACCAATTCTGGTTATCGCATTCTCGGCCTTTTGGCTAAGATCAAGTGTAGTATCTGTTCTTATCAGTTTAATATCTGATACGTCCCCTATCTGGGGACCATATATTAAATGGATTTTTAGAACAGGGAGATGGAAAAAGAGCTTGCTCTGTCCACTCCACGCATTGACCTGGTATTGCAGTACCTCCAGGAACGGTGCACCCCTTCTTAACCCAGTTTCCAAAAGCAGAACTCAATTCACCTGATTCATATTAGCCCGATTTAATGAATTGGAAGAAAGCATACGTCTTCATATGCACCTCAATTTGGCCCATTCACTTTTCACACTTCCTCCTTTTGTTTTTTATCTTTCACACTTTTGACTTTCTTTATTCATCCAAATAGCAAACTCATCACCACTCAACCTGACCAACTCGGCTATGTCCCCGTGCTGCAGTTCTCTGTCTTATCTAGATCATTTGCAATTGAATGGAATAGATCCCTTTTGGACAAAGTGGATTCACCTGCTGCTGCAGTGACCACAGGTGTGATAACATCTAGAATTGGCATCTGGTGCGATCTCTCCGCTTCCACTCCAAAGAAAGTTACCTGTTTATTCCTATCATGCATTGGTTTTTGGGGTTTTCTTTGAGTAATGATGATCTCTTTAGTAGTCTGTTGGCGCCCTCTCCTGGAGGAATAGTTTGCTTGCTCTTGGACATTCTAAAAGAGAGGTCATGATAGACATTGAGCTTCTGAGCTCAATTGGGGACAGTCATGGGTGATGAATGTTTGCAACCTACTGCGAAGCCTCATACCGCAATATAAGGAACGTCAAATACTAAGAAAGGGCGGCCTATGAAAGAATTACTACTTTCAATAAGTACACTTAAACGGCTAATTGGGAATAGAAAAACTGTAAAAAGCCCTCTGAGAAAGCCCCCCTCTAACCTTTGATAGTAAGCTTTTCTGTAGTCTGCCTGTTGATGTATTTTCCGTTTGAACTGTGCACAACATGAAGAGACGGAACACTGGCGGCTTGTCACAATGCCCCCCGATGACATCACAATAGCGCTGCTGCCTAGAAAACAAGCTGCGCAGAAGAAGTTGTTCTTTGGGTGGGAGGGTGGGCTAGTGGAAGGAGGGGGCAATCTCTTTTTTTCCCGGGTGGTAGGGGGATGACAGGAGAAGGGAAGCGGGTGGTGAGAAAGGTACAGAGGGCAGGGTTTGGGGGCTGGGAAGGAAAGGGAAAAGATTAGGGTTTGGGGATGATGAAAGGGCTTTCTACGGGTAAGGATGGCAAAGGGTGGCAGTGACGGAAAGTCAGGCAACCTGTCCTGTCCGTCTTTTTGTATCGTGAATTGGAAAGACTGCAAGGGGGAGGGGAGTTGCTTGCGCCCTAAAGGAGGAGTTATTCAGATTCATTGCAGTGGGCGGCGGCTGCAAAACGCACCATTCTTCTTGTTTTGGCTCTGCAAAGCAGCCTTTTCAAGGGTTGGCTTGGGTGACAAAATGTCTTGTGTAGGCGTGGGTTTGTCTCCCTCTCGCTCTCTCTCCCTAAGATGTGTCCGGCATAGGCCAGGGTGCCACTCGAGGCCCAAACCAATTCTGGTTATCGCTTCTCGGCCTTTTGGCTAAGATCAAGTGTAGTATCTGTTCTTATCAGTTTAATATCTGATACGTCCCCTATCTGGGGACCATATATTAAATGGATTTTTAGAACAGGGAGATGGAAAAAGAGCTTGCTCTGTCCACTCCACGCATTGACCTGGTATTGCAGTACCTCCAGGAACGGTGCACCCCTTCTTAACCCAGTTTCCAAAAGCAGAACTCAATTCACCTGATTCATATTAGCCCGATTTAATGAATTGGAAGAAAGCATACGTCTTCATATGCACCTCAATTTGGCCCATTCACTTTTCACACTTCCTCCTTTTGTTTTTTATCTTTCACACTTTTGACTTTCTTTATTCATCCAAATAGCAAACTCATCACCACTCAACCTGACCAACTCGGCTATGTCCCCGTGCTGCAGTTCTCTGTCTTATCTAGATCATTTGCAATTGAATGGAATAGATCCCTTTTGGACAAAGTGGATTCACCTGCTGCTGCAGTGACCACAGGTGTGATAACATCTAGAATTGGCATCTGGTGCGATCTCTCCGCTTCCACTCCAAAGAAAGTTACCTGTTTATTCCTATCATGCATTGGTTTTTGGGGTTTTCTTTGAGTAATGATGATCTCTTTAGTAGTCTGTTGGCGCCCTCTCCTGGAGGAATAGTTTGCTTGCTCTTGGACATTCTAAAAGAGAGGTCATGATAGACATTGAGCTTCTGAGCTCAATTGGGGACAGTCATGGGTGATGAATGTTTGCAACCTACTGCGAAGCCTCATACCGCAATATAAGGAACGTCAAATACTAAGAAAGGGCGGCCTATGAAAGAATTACTACTTTCAATAAGTACACTTAAACGGCTAATTGGGAATAGAAAAACTGTAAAAAGCCCTCTGAGAAAGCCCCCCTCTAACCTTTGATAGTAAGCTTTTCTGTAGTCTGCCTGTTGATGTATTTTCCGTTTGAACTGTGCACAACATGAAGAGACGGAACACTGGCGGCTTGTCACAATGCCCCCCGATGACATCACAATAGCGCTGCTGCCTAGAAAACAAGCTGCGCAGAAGAAGTTGTTCTTTGGGTGGGAGGGTGGGCTAGTGGAAGGAGGGGGCAATCTCTTTTTTTCCCGGGTGGTAGGGGGATGACAGGAGAAGGGAAGCGGGTGGTGAGAAAGGTACAGAGGGCAGGGTTTGGGGGCTGGGAAGGAAAGGGAAAAGATTAGGGTTTGGGGATGATGAAAGGGCTTTCTACGGGTAAGGATGGCAAAGGGTGGCAGTGACGGAAAGTCAGGCAACCTGTCCTGTCCGTCTTTTTGTATCGTGAATTGGAAAGACTGCAAGGGGGAGGGGAGTTGCTTGCGCCCTAAAGGAGGAGTTATTCAGATTCATTGCAGTGGGCGGCGGCTGCAAAACGCACCATTCTTCTTGTTTTGGCTCTGCAAAGCAGCCTTTTCAAGGGTTGGCTTGGGTGACAAAATGTCTTGTGTAGGCGTGGGTTTGTCTCCCTCTCGCTCTCTCTCCCTAAGATGTGTCCGGCATAGGCCAGGGTGCCACTCGAGGCCCAAACCAATTCTGGTTATCGCTTCTCGGCCTTTTGGCTAAGATCAAGTGTAGTATCTGTTCTTATCAGTTTAATATCTGATACGTCCCCTATCTGGGGACCATATATTAAATGGATTTTTAGAACAGGGAGATGGAAAAAGAGCTTGCTCTGTCCACTCCACGCATTGACCTGGTATTGCAGTACCTCCAGGAACGGTGCACCCCTTCTTAACCCAGTTTCCAAAAGCAGAACTCAATTCACCTGATTCATATTAGCCCGATTTAATGAATTGGAAGAAAGCATACGTCTTCATATGCACCTCAATTTGGCCCATTCACTTTTCACACTTCCTCCTTTTGTTTTTTATCTTTCACACTTTTGACTTTCTTTATTCATCCAAATAGCAAACTCATCACCACTCAACCTGACCAACTCGGCTATGTCCCCGTGCTGCAGTTCTCTGTCTTATCTAGATCATTTGCAATTGAATGGAATAGATCCCTTTTGGACAAAGTGGATTCACCTGCTGCTGCAGTGACCACAGGTGTGATAACATCTAGAATTGGCATCTGGTGCGATCTCTCCGCTTCCACTCCAAAGAAAGTTACCTGTTTATTCCTATCATGCATTGGTTTTTGGGGTTTTCTTTGAGTAATGATGATCTCTTTAGTAGTCTGTTGGCGCCCTCTCCTGGAGGAATAGTTTGCTTGCTCTTGGACATTCTAAAAGAGAGGTCATGATAGACATTGAGCTTCTGAGCTCAATTGGGGACAGTCATGGGTGATGAATGTTTGCAACCTACTGCGAAGCCTCATACCGCAATATAAGGAACGTCAAATACTAAGAAAGGGCGGCCTATGAAAGAATTACTACTTTCAATAAGTACACTTAAACGGCTAATTGGGAATAGAAAAACTGTAAAAAGCCCTCTGAGAAAGCCCCCCTCTAACCTTTGATAGTAAGCTTTTCTGTAGTCTGCCTGTTGATGTATTTTCCGTTTGAACTGTGCACAACATGAAGAGACGGAACACTGGCGGCTTGTCACAATGCCCCCCGATGACATCACAATAGCGCTGCTGCCTAGAAAACAAGCTGCGCAGAAGAAGTTGTTCTTTGGGTGGGAGGGTGGGCTAGTGGAAGGAGGGGGCAATCTCTTTTTTTCCCGGGTGGTAGGGGGATGACAGGAGAAGGGAAGCGGGTGGTGAGAAAGGTACAGAGGGCAGGGTTTGGGGGCTGGGAAGGAAAGGGAAAAGATTAGGGTTTGGGGATGATGAAAGGGCTTTCTACGGGTAAGGATGGCAAAGGGTGGCAGTGACGGAAAGTCAGGCAACCTGTCCTGTCCGTCTTTTTGTATCGTGAATTGGAAAGACTGCAAGGGGGAGGGGAGTTGCTTGCGCCCTAAAGGAGGAGTTATTCAGATTCATTGCAGTGGGCGGCGGCTGCAAAACGCACCATTCTTCTTGTTTTGGCTCTGCAAAGCAGCCTTTTCAAGGGTTGGCTTGGGTGACAAAATGTCTTGTGTAGGCGTGGGTTTGTCTCCCTCTCGCTCTCTCTCCCTAAGATGTGTCCGGCATAGGCCAGGGTGCCACTCGAGGCCCAAACCAATTCTGGTTATCGCTTCTCGGCCTTTTGGCTAAGATCAAGTGTAGTATCTGTTCTTATCAGTTTAATATCTGATACGTCCCCTATCTGGGGACCATATATTAAATGGATTTTTAGAACAGGGAGATGGAAAAAGAGCTTGCTCTGTCCACTCCACGCATTGACCTGGTATTGCAGTACCTCCAGGAACGGTGCACCCCTTCTTAACCCAGTTTCCAAAAGCAGAACTCAATTCACCTGATTCATATTAGCCCGATTTAATGAATTGGAAGAAAGCATACGTCTTCATATGCACCTCAATTTGGCCCATTCACTTTTCACACTTCCTCCTTTTGTTTTTTATCTTTCACACTTTTGACTTTCTTTATTCATCCAAATAGCAAACTCATCACCACTCAACCTGACCAACTCGGCTATGTCCCCGTGCTGCAGTTCTCTGTCTTATCTAGATCATTTGCAATTGAATGGAATAGATCCCTTTTGGACAAAGTGGATTCACCTGCTGCTGCAGTGACCACAGGTGTGATAACATCTAGAATTGGCATCTGGTGCGATCTCTCCGCTTCCACTCCAAAGAAAGTTACCTGTTTATTCCTATCATGCATTGGTTTTTGGGGTTTTCTTTGAGTAATGATGATCTCTTTAGTAGTCTGTTGGCGCCCTCTCCTGGAGGAATAGTTTGCTTGCTCTTGGACATTCTAAAAGAGAGGTCATGATAGACATTGAGCTTCTGAGCTCAATTGGGGACAGTCATGGGTGATGAATGTTTGCAACCTACTGCGAAGCCTCATACCGCAATATAAGGAACGTCAAATACTAAGAAAGGGCGGCCTATGAAAGAATTACTACTTTCAATAAGTACACTTAAACGGCTAATTGGGAATAGAAAAACTGTAAAAAGCCCTCTGAGAAAGCCCCCCTCTAACCTTTGATAGTAAGCTTTTCTGTAGTCTGCCTGTTGATGTATTTTCCGTTTGAACTGTGCACAACATGAAGAGACGGAACACTGGCGGCTTGTCACAATGCCCCCCGATGACATCACAATAGCGCTGCTGCCTAGAAAACAAGCTGCGCAGAAGAAGTTGTTCTTTGGGTGGGAGGGTGGGCTAGTGGAAGGAGGGGGCAATCTCTTTTTTTCCCGGGTGGTAGGGGGATGACAGGAGAAGGGAAGCGGGTGGTGAGAAAGGTACAGAGGGCAGGGTTTGGGGGCTGGGAAGGAAAGGGAAAAGATTAGGGTTTGGGGATGATGAAAGGGCTTTCTACGGGTAAGGATGGCAAAGGGTG